>NW_010314141.1:21822-32585 GCF_000700745.2 Antrostomus carolinensis
TCCTGAGATTAAAGTTCTTTTTCTTACCACAAACCCCTGACCCCGTTGCTTTCTTGCAGCTCAGCATCCTCTAGATGGCCCTTAGGCACAGCTTACTGCCTGATATGTGCAGATAGCTTAATAATAGAGTTTCCTGCTGTGAGGGTCTTATGGATTCTGTGAAATCCCAGAGGGATTCAAGGAAATCTGCATTATAATGCAGTGTTTGGTACAGGTCTGTGCACCGAGCTGGGTACACAAAAGGTAACGGAAACTAAATGTGTCAGGCATCATCTTTCTAATCCAATGTGGGGTCTGTTTAATCTCTTTCAAAAGATGTCTTAAGAACTCCCAGTGTCTTCATTGAGCGCTGGGCTTTCACCCCTGCCTGTATGGGGGTTGGGGCTGTTGCATGGTGGGGCTCCTCTGGCTGCTGCTCTGCATCATGGTGAGCTGCTGTAGATGGAGTTTTGCTTAATTAACACATAGAGACACGTCTGCTGCTAACCCATCCTTGACACTTGCTTCAGCCTGGGCAGGTTGATACTAGGTTTGGAGGAACCAACTGTAATCCTATAAACAGCTCACTGAGGGGCAGGAGGAGAGAATTGGGAATTCCTTCTCTTTCTGCCTCAACTAGGAGAAATAGAAAAGCCTTTAGACCCGATACAGTCAGGGCAGAAAGTGTCAGACCATCCCACCTACAGCAACGGGCTGATACTGAGCTCCAACACCTCCATACACCTGTGCTTTCACAGGCACCCGCTCACTTTACAAAAATTTAAGGCCTCCTGCAAAATCCTCTGGCTCAGACCCCAACCTCTAGACTCAAGATTCATTTTATGCTTTTTCCCATGCAAATGTCAGTCTCCTAAACCAGTTATGGAAAGCTGAATGCCATGGGAAAGTGGAATGGTATTTGGAATTGGTGGGGTAAATGTGTGTTGAATAATAATAAAGTCTTATGACCCCAAAAGCTCTAGCAAGCCTGCAGAAGCCTCCTGGCTTCTGGAGGAACATCATGTTTGTAGCATAAGCCCCAGTGCTTCATGAAGTTATGTTATATGTTTGTTGTTATGTCGAAACCCATGAAGGAGAAAATTCTGGGTTCTTGGAGAACTTAATGTGACGTTAACTAATAGTAAAGTAAGAGTAATATGCCAGGAAGAAAATGGGTGTGTTGAGCAAGCAAAAATGGATGAAACTGAGGAACTGGTACAGACAGACCAAACTTTTATGAATATTGATCTGTGCCTGCTTGTGCAGTAACTTTTGGCTAGTTTGGACAGCATAATGCTTGAGACCAAAAAGTAAAAATAAGTACCACGGTGGCACATAATGAGAATGATAAATAAATCAAACAACTTTTTTTTTGCAGTACTCAGAGGTCATCCTTAGTGTAAAGTTCTGAGTGAGCCTAGGAAGAAAATCTAAATACTTAAAATGGCAAAAATCGGCAGAGGACACACAGTTCAGAGAAGAGTACACATCCTGCGGTAATTAAGAGCTGGCTGTGCTGGTTATGACTCAGTTGAGCTACATTATGTCAATGTATAAAAAGCTGTAGACTTTGCAATGACACAAAGGAAGGGGAGAGGTAGGAGAAAAAATGCAGAATCCTTTTCTTTTAATCCACCTTCCAATGTTTGTCTTAGCTACGGTGTAAGTAATAAGAAAAGAACACTGGGTATTTATTAACTGAAAGCTAAAACTTCTATGTCAATGCCTATAGAAAGAGAAAACCATGACACTTGAGAAAGCAGTCAAGTTCTGTCTCTGTTGGCACTGGCACCTTCAGCTTTGTCCAATTGCCATCTAACAGGTCTTGAGCTGTGCTCCTGGGACAAAGGAGCTATGTTTTTCCAGGGCGCTGACCACCACCACCGTCACCTGCACTCCCTCAAAGTGATCTATTTCTTGCCCTTGTTTGAATCTCTGTGGCCAGGGAAAGCCCACACTGACGCCAGTGGGGATGAGCCTGCTCTGCATCCAGCCAAGAACAGAGACAGCAGCAGAGCCTTTGAGCATTGGCACTCTCAAGTTGCCTTGGCCATTGAACCTCCTGCCTTCTTTGTTCAGCTTTCAGTGGCACAGAGCCTGAGATGTTAGAAGCATTTCAGAGATGCCAGTCATCAAATGGGCCTTGATCTTCCAAAGACCCACCTGCAGTCCTAAATTACTTTTTAATGTGATTCTTAGGGTGATGTGCTTAGAGTGTATCCACGGTAGATACACCAGGAATGTCCAGCAGGAAGATGCTAAAGATGTTACTGTTGGGACCAGTAGGTCAATAAAGATATACATCAATAACTATTTACCAATTGACACCTGGGGACAAATTCTGGCCTTTAGATGTTTCAGTCAATGCATTGTCTCGGATCTTCACCACTCAAAGGCAGAGGTCCCAAGGTTTACTAGCAGGGCTTTTAATTACCTTAATACATTTTCAGACAACAAGCAACTGGAGAATACAACATATTGCCCTTCTGTATCACTTCTGGCCTTTTCTGATGGTATTGTGTAGTTGCAGCTGGTGGGAAAGATTCAATTGCAAAAAGAAAATGTGAAAATACATTGAATATATTTTAACATTCCAGACTTTCATAAAAATGTAGCTATCTCTTCATTTATTTGTTTTAAATAGCTCTTTCATGTATTGGGACAAAGGGACATTGTATTAATTGTGAAGTGTGAAATGTTTTTCTTGTTTGCTTGGGACAACAACTGGGAATACATGGATTTGCCTATTCACGCTTTATTGTTATGACAACATTTTTTTTTCACAAAGTATTTGAAAGCCAGTGCTATGAAAAGAATAAAGTTGGCTATAAATCTGGAGGAGTTTCATGCTTTTGTTTTAAGCTTGCCTGTATGAGCTTTGTCAAAATTGTGAGTCTTTCATCCATGGTGTCTGCCTGATTCAAGGGTTCTTTTCTTGTTCAAATATCCTTTAGTAAAACCCATTTGACTGAAAGGCTGTGCAAACATGAGCTGGCTATGATAAGAGTTCTACATGAAATCTTTAATGTGCTTTGTCAGCATGAGTTTTTTTCAGCTGTGTGCCCTAGTAAATATTTTTTTTTCTCCCCTCTATGGTACGTTAATTTTCTTGAAATGCATTTCTTATTTATAATTGCTGTAATTTTGTGATGGATTTATGACAATAAGCCATTATGCTTTAGGTGAAATGTTAATCCACCGTGGATTAGTGTTACTTGAAAAATACTGCCCTAGCCCAAGCTGTGCTACTAAAACAAGCTGCACCAGAAGCTGGGTCCCAGCATGACTGAGTTTGCAATGGATCTATTTTCTGTGTCTCTCTTTCCTAAGTGAGCTGCCTGTCAAGCTTTCTTTAGCACCCAAATGCTAAAAGGCATCGTAAGGAATTTAATCCTGTAACTTTGCTAAGAGCAGAAAAGGTGCTAGAGGAGAACGCACTAATCAGCTTAATCAAAACTGAAAGACGTTTTTTCTTTCAAATGTGGTTGTCATAGGAGAGTCCATCATTGCTCAGGCAGGAACTGAGAACGGAAGGATTCATTTCAACCCTGTCTCAGCCCCGTAACATCCAGGAGAGTTGTCGAAAAAACAGCTGTTTGTCCTGTAACAAACTATTTATATCATGCAATACACAACATATCTTCCCTAGCTAGTTTGGTTCTGCAACTGGTTTTATAGGAAGCACGAGAAGTTAAACTTTTCTTTGAAAAACTCTTTGTTTCACTGCTCTTCATTCCTGCGTCGCTGTTTTAAAGTCTGAGCTTTTCCAGCTCCTATTCATCTCCGCTCACCTTTGCTTTTCTTGGTAGAAGTCGACGTTGGCATACAGCTCTAAGACAGGAAAAAAGGAAAAATTTCACCACATGCCTCTGCTAAACACTAACTAATAACATGCTGGATATTTTCCACTCCACCCAAGCTGCATAATTGTTCACCATATGAAATAAAGTTAATTCTCTGTAATGTTTTGATGAGTAACTTTAATCAGGGTTGTGGAGAAACTGCTCTCAAGTCTGGAAATGTAAGTGCTTCCTGTAGTAAACAAATCTTGTGGTTTTAGCATTTCACTTAATTTGATTTTTTCAGATGACAGAACATGTTCCTCCTCTGGCCCTATGGTCGTCAAGGCTTAGGAGCACTTTTGTAGCTCAATTTAATTTGTGAAAAAGGTAGTTTTCATCCTCTGGCAAGTCAGGAGAAGTCTTGACTGTGACTTTTTTCATTTTACCTGTCCTTCATGCAACAAGTGCTTGATTCTACTTATTTTCATCCTCTGAAAAGAAGTAGTTTCTTTGCAAAGTCCACATTGGATCAGTGACTTGTTGGAAGAATACATGGGGAAACTGGTGAGTGTGAGTTGATTTGACGCTTTTCAGCACATGGCAATGACCACAGGCACCTGGGCCAAATGGATCTACCAAGTAAATCTCTTCTGGCAGTGGCTGCCAGGATGAATTTGGTCCATAGCTCTTAAGCAATCTTTATTGCTTGTCCTAAGCTCCTGGTGCTTTCAAGGGTCCTAAATACATCAGCTCCATTCCAGTTTATTTGAAACATTTGAAAGCAATAAGAAGTTGCAAAATGAGTGACTGGTAAAAGTAATTCTATTGCATAGTATTTAACAAGGAATTTATCAATCATATTTGGGGTGGAAAAGTCTGACCTGTTTTCTTCTTGGGTTGTCCCAGACAATCTGTGGCTTAAAAGGCCAAGGTACTTGGTTATCCAGAGAAATTTTAAACCTGAAATTTGAAAATTAAATTTTTCTTTGCTAAGCATGTTATCCACAGGCAAATGAAATAGGTTGTAAGTTCCATAAGAACTGCAAGAATGCATTAGGGGAAAAAATACCCAGATTGGCTGGTTATTCACTTATTACAGCTATATTACAGTTTCAAGCTCCCTATCTCTATAGGCTTCTGATGCTGACAGGTGACGTATCAAAGTGAAAGGGGAAAAGGGAAGAAACAACCACAGATCACTGTGGAGGTAGTGTATGTATTTGTGTGAATACCCAACACCAGTCACAAATGCAACTCTTGGAAGCAGGTTTCCTGAGAAAATGTGAATGGTTGCAAATCAGGAATTTGCATTTTTAAAAAGCCCTCCAATATTTCCATGTAATTCTTGAGCTTTATGAAGTTGCCGTTAATAATCTAATTTCTCAAAATGTTTCCAGAGAGGAAACACAAACAGGAAAATTATGGTCATTTTAAAGTATATGTAAATAGGAGGACAGTGGTGTGATGGAGGGGTCATTAGCACTTAGCCATACCCCTCCATTTACTATCAGTAAGCACCACATCACACCCCTGTTGGAAGTTTAAAGGACCTGTCCCATGAGCTATTCCGTCTCCCTCTTTTATTAAATCCTTTGTCATAGGTTTGTCCTTTGCCAAACACATTACCTGCTATTTTAAAACTGAGAATCTCCAGATGTTAATTTTTTGCTCAGGCAGATTTAATGTCCCTCCTGAAAAATAACTACGGCAAACAAAAGAGGCATGCTGTTACAGAAATGACAGGTTGGGTTTTTTGGCAGGTATTCAGTGGGCTGGGAGTGCAGGGAGTGTCTGCTGGAGTTCATGATCCCCAAATTGCAAAAAATGCCTTTTCATTCCAGGCTGCAGGGAATAGGGATGCTATACTAATCCCAGGGAATAGGGATGCTCAGCTTTTGTTACTGTGCAGCATCCATGGGTCAGGGTGTACCCTGATGATGGCAACAGGGGAGAAACCATCCGACCTTCTCCTACAAAGAGCTCTAGAAAGTATTGCATGACATCTCCTCAAGCCTTAAGTTTATTTCAGCCTTCATTTGCTAAGAAAAACCATCTGTGGACATTTGACTTGATAGGTCATGCTGTGACATCCAGCAGCAGCATAATCCCGAGCTGCAGAACTGCCCCACCTGCCTTGCATGGCGGCTCAGCTGCAAGATAGCGAGGAAAAGTGCTGCAAAGCTTTAAAGGCCTTAAACTTCTAGTCTTTGGACTTTAGACCTTAAAGCATTTCTCTGTAGTAATCATTGACCCCATCTGTGCAGCATCTGTCACTTGGCGATGTTCTTGCTGTTGCATCTCCCTCCATTTGGGAAGAAGAACCACACTGCTCCAATCAGTCCCGTGGCCAGGAGGACTAGGGAGGTGATCGTTCCCCTGTGCTAGGCACCAGTGAGGTCGCACCTCGAGTGCTGGGTTCAGTGTTGGGCCCCTCACTCCAAGAAGGACATGGAGGTGCTGGAGCATGTCCAGAGAAGGGCAACAGAGCTGGGGAAGGGTCTGGAGCACAAGTGTGCTGAGTTCCTGGCTGAGGGAACTGGGGGTGTTGAGCCTGGAGAAAAGGAGGCTGAGGGGAGACCTTCTGGCTCTGTCCAAGTCCCTGAAAGGAGGGTGGAGAGAGGTGGGGGTGGGTCTGTTCAACCAAGGAACAAGGGACAGGACAGAGGAAATGGCTTCAAGTTGCACCAGGGGAGGTTTAGGTTGGATATCAGGAAAAATTCCTTAACCAAAAGGGTTCTCAGGCATTGGAAGGGGTTGCCCCGGGCAGTGTTGGGGTCCCCATCCCTGGAGGTGTTCAAGAAACATGTAGATGTAGCACTCAGAGACATGGTTTAGTGGGCATGGTGGTAATGAGTGGACAGTTGGACTGGATGATCTCAGAGATCTTTTCCAACTTCAATGATTCTGTGATTTTTACAGAGAAAATGTGAAAAGCAGAATTAAATATCTTCTGCAATGTCTTAAAGGGGCGGAGATGAATTCTGTACTTTGGTCTCCCAAGATCCTCACCAGCTTCATAATTCCTTTCCTTCATTCCAAAGGTTTCTGCTAAATAAGCCCAAATGGACAAAATCATCCTGGAGTGGTACACAGCCATTTCTGCTTGGCCCAGAAAATGCTGTTGGCTAGTTGGGTGAGGTTTGTGAAGGTTTCCCACATGATTGTTGTCCATGCAGTGCTGGGTAGGGGTTTATGTTACATCTGAAGCACTTGTCAAGTGCTCAACACAATAACTTGGGATGTGGAGATTGCAAAGAAATCACTGGGCTGGAAGGGAGTCCAAGGCACACGTGGTGCCAAGGTGAAGTGTGTGTAAAACCCGTATTTAACAGAAGAGCACAACATTGATTTTCTATGACCTGAATGATTCCACAAATTATTTTGGCACTACTTTTTGTTAGCTAAGCTGTTTAAGGAGATACTGTGTATTAGTAAAAAACCACCTTGTAGCTCAGCCTTCCCCTGTCCTTCATTGCATAAGCACACCTGAGCTGTATTCATTTCCTCTCAAAAGCATCATCTGCTATTGCCCTTCCCTCTGTGTTAACCTCATTTATTTCTTACTACATGAAACAGTGATTTCTGTATTCAACCTATTTCTTTTATCACCGGCGTTTTCTTTGGTTCTGTTGATAACACAGTTACAGCAAATCAGAGGATTTGATAATATTTAAATATATTGGTTTCTTAAACATTAAAGATTTCAACCTTCTTTTTCTACAGACAAAGCAGGTTCTGACTGTCTGTAATGTAGGGCTTTAGCTTTGGTGAAGCTTAGTGATGTACATTAACTACTCTTTGATCTTCCTCTTCCTTCATACGTAACCTTCAGAGCAAGGCTGCTGGCAGAGGAGCTCGGCTAGAGGACACAAGTCTGGCTGCTTCATTTATGTGCAGAGACAGTGGATCAACACCTGCAACACACAGCCAGGAATGGAGACCACATATTGTAACATTCCCTTCCCAGAGCTCCCCTGCCTACGTGGGGACAGAACAGATTGTCAGCTTCTGTTGCAGCCATCTAATAACCCACCATCTGTTTTTCATTTTTAATTTAGACACAAGCAATAGACCTGAATCTGAAACAGTGGTTCCAGATCCCATGAGGGTTGCTAGAAATTCTTCTGAGTTTAATAATTAAATAAACAAAAAATTATTTAATCTCTCAGCAGAAACCCACCGAGCTGTGCACGTGCCTGCCATGAGCAACTGCAAGCTCATTACCTCATCCGTTCCAGCCCCCGCGCTGTTAGGACTTGTTCCTTGTCACATCTCAAGTCTGTACCGTAATTTCTTCAGGGCAAGGACTGTGTATGTTTGCTTGGTAATGTATCTATGGGAATAACATAAAACACTAATGGTATTAACAGCAAGTGTGAAAGGTAATTTGGAAACTGAAATTAATTTTGAAGTTTTGGCACTTTGGTTCATCTGGAGTAATCAGACAGAACACAGGGAGAAGAAAGAAACATCCTCCTCCAATGTAGTTAAAATTAGGATGTGAAATTAGAAATGCCACCAAAGCCATAATTGCTATCAAGGAAATGGCCAGTGGAGTCAGTAGCCCTGCCTGCACTGCTCATGAGCCCAGGTCATGGCCACCCCAACATGGACACCAGGCCACGTGCTTCCCTTCAGTGTCTCAGGGCTATGAGCAAGGGTGATGTGACTGGGTGGGAACGATGCAGACCCAACTATGTATGTGGCAAACAGATTGAGTATAAAAGGAGGAGAGGTTGTGCTGGACTGCAGCATTGTTTTTGGAGCCTGGTTTTGGGATAAATCAGTCCTGCCAGGTGGAAGAGATGAGTCAGAGGAACCGCTTCTCCTCCTGATTCCTCTCCTGTCCAAACCTAGTCCTCTCCCTACAGCCTCTGTCATCACCTTCTCTTCTTCAGCCCTGCTGATGCATTCCCAGCCTGCCTGCTGGCAGCTCAGGATAGGTATCTACCTGGAAAACCAAAGGAGCATTGGCATAAGAGAATAACATGACCAAAACACAGGATTTAAGGGTGAGGCTTTCCAGGGGGTGTCCCAAGCTACTGGGGACTGAAGAGTCATTAGGGTCAAGCTTTAAAAGAAACTAGTTCCTAAAAGGCCTTTTCTGTTGCATAAATTGGTAATGCTAACAGGGGAAAGGGAAAAAATTTATGCTCCTGGGGGACTTCCCTTGGAGATAAAAAAAGCTGAATGAGCTAATGTCACTCCATGGACTTTACTGGCATCATGCTGCTTTCAATAAACTAAAAATGACTGTCAGAGATACTGCTCTTGTGGTAAATACTGGACTTTAGCTTCTGTATTGGTACCAGTGCCTCCAAATTCGTATATAGTAAAACCATTTCAGATTACAGATTTTATTTCTAGAACTAATTGTATTGACTGGGTATCATAGAATCATAGAATCATTACAGTTGGAAAAGACCTCTTGATCATCAAGTCCAGCCATCAACCCAACACCACCATGCCCACTAAACCATGTCCCTCAGTGCCACATCACTGTCCCAGGTTGCCCAAAGAAGCTGAGGCTGCTCCTCCCTGGAAGTGTTTAAGGCCAGGTTGGATGAGGCTTTGAGCAACCTGGTCTAGTGGGGGGTGTCCCTGCTGCTGGCAGGGGAGTTGTAACTGGATGATCTTTAAGGTCCCTTCCAACCCAGACCATTCTATGATTCTATGATCTTTTAAACATGCAGATCAAAGGGCTGGGGCATCTTAGCTTGACTTCTGTTTCCAGAAGTCTGACATTTCCAGCATCTTCAAGCTCTGCCAAAAGGAATGAAGCCATTAATCAGTGGTATCAGAGGATTAAAATGCATTTATGAGGTGAAGAGGTGAATGTCTCCACAAGGAAGACAATGAATGGCCCAGTTCTTTACTCCCCAAGTATAATGCATGTATTAACTGTTGTGGATCTAAGATACCTAGGTTTTGTTGGTCTGTCTCCCATTTGGGGACCCAAATGGTACCATGGGATTCTCAGCAGCATCTCAGACAGTCCTCAGTAAAGGAGTGGGTATCATCAAATGAGGTAGACCTTCCAAAGGACAGAGTGCCAGACTGGTGGAGTGGAGCCAGGTTACAGGGATGGAGCAGAGCTGGAATTGCTGCAGTGCTTGGTCATAGCAAGGCCTTCCTCTGAAGACTGCCAGAGGGAGAAGTCAGCTGGAGCTGCATGGCTGGATGTTGGCACAGTGCTGAGAGACAACTCTCTCCTTTTGGAGTCATGAATCATTTTATCTGTTTTGCTTCTCCCCTAATATGCCGGCATGTTACATGTGAACAAATTGACAGCAAGTGCCAGCTGAGGAGATGGGGAGCAGAGCAGCAGAACTGCTGAGAGTCATGAGGAAATTATGGGAGGCTGGGACAGACTTCCCTCTGGGTTTTACCTGTGTTTTAAAACATAGTCTTGGAGTTGATTAGAGAGAACTTCTACCTTCCTCCAGCTCCAGTCATACCCCTGAGACGGTATCTGAGCTGCTAAGTTGGACTACTGCCATCCCAGTGCCTCTGTGACTATTTCCCCTGTAGGAAAACATGCGTGTGGCTCTGTGCATGGCAAGAGAGGATTTGAGCATCGCGTTCAGGCCTGGATCTCTGAATGGAAAGACTGAGCTTTGCACACCACTGAGCGAAGCTCCTTGCAGCTTTCTGCCCAGAAGCTATGTCTCCTGTGCCAGCTCTCAGCCATGCCCAGCTTTCCCAGAACATTGTGCAAAACCATCCTACTTTCTGTTCCTCATTGCAAAGAGCTCAAAATGAGGATGAGGATATGTGGGTACTGTCATGGTCCAGCTTTGGTTGATAGGAGTACACCACTGAAAATATCCTCTATGGAGGTGATCCTGCAGAGGTCATCTAATGTGAAGGAAACAGCTTTTGTCTAAGTCTGCCAGACAAAAAAACAAAAAGAGAATTTTTTTTAATTTTTTTTAATTTTAAATTCAACTTCTGCCTGACTGTTGCAGCCGCCCTATTATTTGCTGCATCATTCTTCATCCT
>NW_010314141.1:32624-59436 GCF_000700745.2 Antrostomus carolinensis
TCACTTGCCTTTACTGCTCACTCATGGCTAATACTTGCTCCTCAGCATTGCGAGTGGAACGCAGTAGCACTGCTTTGCGTTACCACTGTGTAGCTGAGAACCAGGCCAATAGCATCAAAATTCAAGGCATTCCTTTCCCTAACACAGTTTACATAGAAAAAAAACCCCAAAAAAACAACAAAACCCCTTAACTTTCTCTAGCCCTGAACACCAGGGTTGTGGGTCTCTACCTGCCAATGATGCTGGGCAAGCTTACAGCCCAGATAAATCACAGGCAGTTGGGGAATGGGCGGCGGCTCTCGTTTCACCACTTGAAAGGCAGCTTTTAAAAAATTGGTTGGAATTCAGCCTTTAATTTTGCACCCATAGATTTAAGCCTATAGTCAGACGTGAGCTTGGATTTGCAGGTCTCATCTGCTGGAGTACTAATGCCATCACTATGCATATTGCCTGCTGAATCCAGAAGAACAGTTAGATAATTAAATGTCTAAATACCTATTTTCCCCACTAGTTAGGAACAGAGAATTAAAAGGCATCAGGACCTCTGTACACGCCCTGGGTAAGCAGCTCCTTGCACCCCTTATCTCCTGGCCATTCATTCATTCCCTGTAAGTGCTCCCTGCAGCTTTCCCATTTATCCCAGGCTGCATTCCTAAAAGGAACCCTCTGACACGCTATTCCAAACAGAATTGTTTGTTTTAAAATTAAAAACAAAACCCCAAACCCACACACTTCCTCAAGTAAGATTTAATTTAGAGGGGATTAATTTAGAGGGGATTCTTTAAAACAGATTTATTTTCTTTTTTCTTTTCCAAATCCAAACTTTAGGAAAATTTCAAATGCAGCACAGGCAGCAATCATAGCTCAGGGTTGTGCCTGTGGGCAGCTGGAGCCTCAGCATCACTTCCAAGGGAATGCTGCTCCACACAGCCTGGCAGCAAGCTGTCATTTTTTACTAAAAAAAAACCTGCTGCAGCAGAATTTGGAGGAGGGAATGGAGGGGCTTTATAGCGTGATCTTCTTCTTGTTGTTGTCACTGGTGCAAAAAAACAGTTAAATTAAAAACCTGCAGCCTCTGTTCTCCATAATGATGGGAAGATGGTCCCTCGGTCTGCTTCCTTTCTTGAAATGTCACTCCACACCTGGAAGAAAAAGTAATGGAAGTAAAATGAAAAAAAAAGAAACATGTTTTTTCATTTCTTTCCTAAGTGTATGTAATAAGGATGGAAGGGGAAGGTGTATTTTTGCTGTGACATTAATTGAAGTAATCACTGAAATCTGTGTTTACTCCTGGATGATATTATAAACAACTTCATTGACAGAATGATGGACTTCTCTCATAGAATGAAGTCCAGCGGAGCAAAATGACTGGTCTTACCTTGAAGTAGGTGATTATCACAAGTACTCTATTATTTCACTAAGAAAAATCAAAGTCTCTGCACAGAAGTGAGCGATGCTTCATCAGGTGTTGGATGTCTGCTCACCTCTGCCGTGGGAGTGTGAGCTCAGTGATCAGACTGATTTCCAGCTGGAAGTGAATGTTGGCTGGGTGTGATCCCGATGCCCAAACACACTAACTGCAGATGCTGACTGAAGACTTCTCCAGAGAAGCCAGACATGCCAAGAAGACATCACTTACAATAAAGTAATGGGTGAGAGTCGCATTGTGTTCTGAGGCTGTGGTCTCAACCATGCTTCTCAGTCTGGATCATGATTAATGCTGTGTCCAGCCAAAAAAATTAGATTTTTTTTTTAATAACTGGGCACTGAATTTGCTTTATCTGTTTCCTGTGTCAGACAAAATCTTTTTCCTTCCCTGGAAAAGCCCTGTAAATCTCTTATCATGCATCCTTTTTGGTAAGCTGGGCTTACCAAAAAGGGATGGAGCACCTTATCCAGGGGTTGGAGCACCTCTCCTATGAGGACAGGCTGAGAGAGTTGGGGCTGTTCAGCCTGGAGAAGAGAAGACTCCAGGCAGACCTTCTAGTGTCCTTTCCAGTACCTGAAGGGACCTATAAGAAAGCTGGGGAGGGTCTTTTTATAAGGGCATGGAGCGATAGAACAAGGGGTGATGGCTCTAAACTGAAAAGAAGGCAGGTTTAGATGAGATATTAGGAAGAAATTCTTTACTGTGAGGGTGGTGAGACCCTGGCCCAGGTTGCCCAGAGAAGCTGTGGCTGCTCCTCCCTGGCAGTGTTCAAGGTCAGGTTGGATGAGACTTTGAGCAACCTGGTCTAGTGGAAGGTGTCCTTGTCAGAGATTAATTACTTTGTTCTCTTTGTCACATTTGAACCATATGGAGCACCAAAATCATAGAAACATAGAATTATTTAGGTTGGACAAGACCCTTAGATCATCGAATCCAACCATAAACGCAATGCTGCCAAGTCCACTATTAAACCCTGTGTCCCTAAGTGCCACAAGAACCAGGACAACGTCTTGAATCCAACCATAAACCCAATGCTGCCAAGTCCACTATTAAACCCTGTGTCCCTAAGTGCCACAAGAACCAGGACAACGTCTTTTAAATACCACCAGGCATGGTGATGCCATCCCAATCTAAATCTCCCCTGGAGCAACATGAGGCCATTTCCCCTCATCCTAAAGTCAGATAATGTAGGATATCATGTAGGCAGCAGCTGGGTGGAAGATTGCTCACAAAAAAAATACAGGATTTGGACATTTATAATATTAAATCTAATGTTCATCAACTTGCTGGGAGCCATGAAGTGCTGGAGGTACCCCTCTCTTAGAATCATAGAATCATTAAGGTTGGAAAAGACCTCTAAGATCATCAAATCTGGCTGTAAGAAGAGTTGTCTCAACAAGACCCTGATTGCTTGCAGCCCACTGACACTTCCATAGATGAACGCTCACTCCAGCCTCTTGGCTCACTTCCCAGTAAGGATAACTGGATTTTGGTTTGTTTTCTACTCGCATTTCCACTGCTTGTTAAATGCCACATGGTATTTACTCCACAATTTCTGGCCTCAACTATTGAGCGGTATTGTTGAATGCTGTTACCTGTCCCAGTGGTCGAAGTGGTGGGGATTTGTGAGGCTGTGCAGGCTCCTTCAAGATGAAAGACCTTGTCTTAGGAATATTGAGTTTTATTATTTATTTAAAGGATGTTTTCATGACACTGCAATTTCTAACCCAGCATGGTGAGGCCATAAAATAATAGCGGGTCTGTTTAGAAGAATGTGTTTTATTTGGCACATTTTGGGAATAGCAGTACAAAGGAAGAAAATAAAGTTACAATGTTTATGGCAGCTGGGTTCTCTGTCCATTGGTAACCACTTACCACAAATAACTGCTTGCTGGTGCCCACACGTGATATTTTAAGATCCGAGCTCTTAAAAAGAAGCCCTTAAACATCAGCAATATTTAGTGCTGTACAGCTTTCTGGCCACCACATAATGACTGCAGTGTTTTGTATGAAAATGAAACTCATCACATTCTGGGCTTTGCTTTAAGACCTCACATCAATCACTCAACCCCAAGCTGTGTCTCACACCTTTTCAATTCCCACAGCCTTGTTCTTTCTATTACTTTAGTCTTAATGTCTCTTTTCTGCCTTCTTCCTTGCTGCCTGCTCCTTGAGGAAATATGCTCTCTCTGAAGCTGTTTGCAGAACAATTCTCTTACTCATCTGGAGGAGGGAGGGATGCCTGGTCAAGTCTAGAAGGCAGACACGACTAGAGAACAGTTATTGACTGTTTCTTGCAAGAAAAACTAACTGCACATAGGCAGTGAAAAGAAAAAGCAGCAGGTAAGACAAGGAGAGGAAAAATTATCTTAATCCCATGCAAAATTAACTATGGGACTCATTGCTGCTGGATATTGTGAAGAACAGAAATAGATTTTAGAAATGACCTAAGTGAATGAATGAAGTCGGGATTAATTACTCGTTATGAAAAGCAATGACTCAGCTGAATCAAGCCACTGAGAAAGCCCCCAGAATGCTGGTAGGAACTGTGCTGATCCCATGGATGTGGGATGGATCTGACTCAGAGTTGCTCTTACGGGCCTTTCAATCATGCCACTTGTAAGGAGTAAAACAATTACAAAACATAAGTATAGACTGCTGCAAACTATATAAACACAGTTAATTTAAAGTGTTTGTCTTAATGATGAAATGACCGAGTTCTTTAACATTTTAATCTCTCAGTTTCCTGTTTTCTGCCTAATATTGTCTTTCTCCTTCTCTGCCTTGATGAGTTTTGCTTGCACACTCGTCAGAGCTATGACTGTGTCTTTCTTTCTGTAAGGTGTCTTATGCAACTAAAAAAAGTAGAGTAGCTCTATTAATTTGTTCTTATTTTCTTCCATCCCTTGACAACCCCATGCACTACGGCTCTCCCTTGCTCTTCAGTCTCCTCTCAGTCTCCTGGACGATAAATGCTGCACAAAGTCTTTCTATCAAGCAGGCAAATTGGTTGAACCTTTTAAAAAGTGCTTGGTCCTGACTTAGTCCTTTTTCACAGACCCTCCTGGTGAAACTGGAGTTTAACAAACAACAAGGCCAACGCTGAGTGTCTGAAAACTCTTCCCACCAGTCTATTTTGCTTTGAAAACCTCCCACCCACTGGTTGTTTTGAATTAAGGTTTTGGCCTGGGATCACTGAATTACACAACATGGCATGAGAATATATATTGCAAACAGAACGCAAAGCTGTTCTGTGGCTATTAGTTGCCTATATGGTGCTTTGGCATCACTTTATGTGGTGACTTGGATAGTGCAGGCTGCAGTCAGCTGAATTTCTTGCTCTGAGACTGTGCTAATTCCTATCTAGGATGATGATAATGCAAAGGAAATGAAAGGAAAGGTCAGCTATAGCTTCAGAAACCTCATTTATCTTGTGCCTCCTCATCTGAGATGCTGGTACACAAAGAGATACTGATGAGCTTTGTTTCAGTGCCTTGTTGAGGATGCCGGGCGGCTGAGCGATGCTTAGTGCTGCTAGTCACCAGCTGTCCCCATGCTGCAGAGCTCAAATGCCCCCACAGTAAACAACCAGGGACAATGGGGGCTCTAAGGAGGAGGAATGGGCTTGTACCAGGGCTAGTAACTGTACCTGACATAACAAAGGGGCAATTCAGCTGATTGGGAGGGCATTCTGTGGCACAGGGCAGAAAGAATGAATGAGGAAAGATTAGCAAGGCTTGGCTTGTGTAGGCTGGTGCATGATGACGTTATTGGTTCTGTCATTTGATGCTGGGTAAAGAATGCAGAAAGAAAGAGCTTTTAGTCAGCTAAACTAGCATATGATGTTGGTAAGGCTATTTTCTGGTATCTTCTGCTCTGTTCCCTTTTTCTGTCCCCTGAGTCATTCATTTTCTTCTTTCATGTGGTGATATTCCCTGTTATCAGGCAGCAACATGACAGCAGGATTCCCAGCACAGCGGAGTCAGGGCTGACCCAGCACTCACACGTTCTCAGCTTGGGCAAACTTTAAACACATCAAAAAGTGGGTGGCTGGCCCGGGGCATTCGTAACAGAGGAAAAGAATTGTAACATCTGAGGAAAATAAAATGGTCTGATGAAGTTTTGTATGCTGAGAAATGGGATAGCTCTGTTCAGGAGGTAAGTATACATTGAGAAACCCAAGAGTGGGCATCTGGCCTGGAAGAGGTTGGTTTGTACACTCCGTGACATACTTTGTAAAACAAAAATCTTAATGTAAATAGTAGTAGATAAAGGATTTTTCAAATGGCCCATTGCCACGAAGAAAAGGAGTTGGGCAAGCAAACAAGCAAACACAGCTGAGAGAATGAAGGTCCCATAACTCAGGGTGCATTTGTTTACCTACTTTGGCATGAGACACAGGTGTGAGTTCGTTCTTTGTTTCTTTCTGCAGGCTGGAAGAAAGCCTGCCTGCTCCTTGCCATGAAGGTAAAATAATTTGAGTACTGAAGAATATTCTTCAGAGCTGTGCTTTGCTAACTTTTTTAAACAAAAAGACATATGCCTTTTGGAAAAAGAAGTCCAAGGACCAGCTAAAGTTAAATAAATAAAATTTGCAAACTGTTTCATACCAGGCTCTAATGATAGTTTTCATTTTTTGTCCTCACCTCTTCCTGAAATTAACTAAACTTTGAATGTTCATGTGTTACTCTCCCCATTTTTGCTTCTTGGCATGGTTCTTTGCACATTTTCACCTCTCAGGTGTTGCAAATCCCCATGGCCCCCCTGACCAGAGACTGCAGACTCTTTACACATTCTCTTCTTGGTTATATTAGTCTATTGAATTTTAAACATTTTAAGGATTTTTTTATAAATATGTTTTGATCTCAGCCAGCTTAGACCTTTTACTGAGAGTTTAGCAGTATCTTCTCTGGAGGGCACAGAGAGTTTGGGAGGGGGGCAAAGCATAAAAGGAGTAGCGAGGATGGCTGAGCAGAGCCCAGGTAGGAGCTGTGGGCTGCAGAGGAATTGGTTTTGGGAAGGACTGGACACATCCAACCTCAGGAGAAGGAGTTGAGATTTCAGAACTAAATCTAGCTGTGGAGCAGCCCCTCCTGGAGCTGCAGGTGGGAGAAGGTGTGCTTGCAGGGCCAGGCTGGATCACAAGAAGACAAGCACTCAGAGCAGCTGTGTGACCTGAATACCTCTCCTGCTGGATGGATAAAGAGGAGAAAAGGAGCGCTTGGAGATAGCAACCTGGGTGAACTGAGAAGCACTATCTACTGTGTGGACATGCAGAGGCTGGAGAGCATAGAACTAGAGGAAGAGCAGGGAGAAAGAGGAAGAGCAGACAGCTGCTCTGCTGATGGTCCATGTAGTTGGCTAATGATGGTAATAAAACAGGATTAGCTGCTGGTCCTGGATTGATGGCTGTGGCAATTGCCAGACATTCTGCTTCCCTTCTGTGAGTAAACCATGGTGGTGGCACGTGGAAATTACTTTTTTAAAGCTAATTAGCTGGGTGTTAAGTCTCATCAGACAGTAAAAGTTTCAGGCAAATACAACCTGGGTATAATTGCAGTCCCAGTAAATTTGTTTGCCCCATTAATACCTGTCACTATCAATTATTTAATTCCCCCTCAGCTGTTTGACTGCTTGTTTCAAAGCGGGCTTTACATGGATTTATTAATTTGTTCCTGGTACTGCCAGCAGATATAAGGAGCTTTTTAAATCAGGAGAGGTGTCTCCTGCTCCATGAGCTCTGTAATCTGGAGGTAAGGGCTTAAGTTGAGGCATTTGAGAAAGACATGGGTGCTGATACATCTTTGGTTTGATGCTACAAAATCCAAGGGAAATTTCTAGTGGGAGGGCAAGTCCAGGTGTGAAAGGGTTGGTGTTTGGAGGACCTGGTTTGCATCTCGCAGACATGACTAGGAGCTCTCACCGAAGCAAATGGAGCCCGAGTCACGCAGGAGACTTCTGCTGCTGTTTATACCAGCAATGGGAGAACCATAGCAGCAGGAAAACAAACTCTGGGTGAGAGGAGAGCCAAATGGGACAGCCCCAGGGAGCGGAGTGCGTAGGAGCTGGGCAGGGATGCTGGAGGGGAGAGAGGGTCGCCTGCCCTGGAGCACTGGGGAAGTGCAAGAGGGGTGAATTGTCCCTGCTGGCCTGATAAGGAAAATAATAATAATCAGGAAAAATCTTTATTAGAGCTGACTCAAACATTTTTGTCATATCTTCAATCAGAATGTTTGCTTTTACTGCTGTTGATTTTTTTTTTTTTTTCTTTTTTTCCTGGCTGCTGTGTCTCTGCTGAAATTTCTGTGGCACAGATGGCTCCCTGGTAATTTGTGTGGATGGCCTTTCAGGAATAACATGCTCCTCCAGGACAGCTTTTTAATTTTATTTTTTTAAAAAGTGACACCTGTTTGATGTGCATATTAATTGAAGAGAACAGTAAAGAAGTGGGCTGACAGGTGAAAAGCCTTCTCTTGATCTCCCTGTGCTTATCTTTAATACTTTTAAGCTTATAGTATCAAAATAATTAATTAAGGTGGCTTTTCTCTGGTCAAACGGAGAGTGCTCATTTGGCTGGCAGCTCTTTGCAGCTGCTCAGCTGCCATATCAGCAAGCATTTCAGTGCAGTGCATATGTGGCATGCTGCAGTCCTGGCGACCGAGTATCGGAGTTTATTTTGGAAACTGCTAATGGCTTTGTTTGCACATTTATTCCCTTTGCTGAGGGAGGCTGCAAACTGTTACTGTGACCTTTTGTGTTATTATGATAAGAAGCTGTTTTGGAGGAAAGTAGGTCTGTCTCCTTCAGGCACCCAGGAGCTTTTGGAAAGGCCTTCAGTCCTTCTACGTGGAGGGAAGTATGATGCTGTTTGCAGCTGGAATCCATAGGCTGGGTAATATCTGCTAGGATAAATATTTAGAATTTAGGTGTAGAAATTTAGAAATAAAAAGAGGTTAATGTATATACTTATTCAAGGAACTGGATTGCTCATTTTAAGGGTCCAGTTCTGGAGGCATCTCCAACCAAGCCAGGACTGCTTCAGGTTGATTTCCAATAGAGCAGAGAGACACATGCAGAGAGGAATGTGCCTTCCTCCCATTTTCACTTTGGAACCAAAAGCTCTGGGATATCAATAGAGTCATAGAATGATAGAATTGTTTGGGTTAGAAGGGACACTAAAGATCATCCAGTTCCAACCCCCCTGCCATCAGTAGGGACACCTTCCACTAGACCAGGTTGCTCAAAGCCTCCAGCCTCCAACCTGGCCTGGAACACTTCCAGGGAGGAGCAGTCACAGCTTCTCTGGGCAACCTGGGCCAGTGTCTCACTACCCTCACACCAAATAATTAAATAAACCTCCCCTCTTCCAGTTTAAAGCCATCACTCCTTGTTCTATCACTCCACGTCCTTGAAAAAAGTCCCTCCTCAGCCTTCCAGTAGGTCCCTTTCAGGGGAAAAGGGGCTTTTTTTGGTTTCTAAAAGAGAAAATAGAAACCAACTCGAAGTCAGAGCAGCAGCAAACCTCACAAAGTATTCTTTTGTCTTCAGACCATTTCTTAAACATAGCCACAAAAAATTGAAGTTTAAAAGTTAATTTTTATATAAGAAACAAACAATAAATTGTGCTTGTTCATTATTTTTGCGCTAGAGCTGCAAACAAGGCATGTCATATTGCCTTCATAAATTAACCCCAAACAATTAGCTCTAATTTACTTTCAAGTTTTGGCACCATTGGTTTCTATATATGTCCTTAGCTTCTATTAGTACAAAAAGTCCAGTTATATGAACCACAATTTATGACAGGGAAAACTTCATTATGAAGACATTTTTACTTAAAGTTCTATGTGTTGTTTTTGGTTTTGTTTTGTTTTTTTTTTTTCCTTGGTTAAATAAGTAGCTCGAAACTGGTCATTTACAAAAGAAAGAACAATGCTTGTTGCTTTTGCAGAGTCCTTTTCAGATTGTGCATATGATAATATAGAACACGAGGCATATTTCCATCGCTGCCATTCTAGAGCGAACAAAGCTTGTTATTAGATGTCTAGCCTAGTTTGTTTGATTTGAACTGCAGTCAGAGGGATGAGTGCATGCTTGACATTTCTTCTGCAGGGAAATGTCTAAAGCAATGCCAGCCCGGGCTCCATTATGGGAAACTAGTAAAATCCATTCAGTATGTTCATGAACAACAGTTCTAACTTTTAATAAACTTACAAAGTATATAACCACTTTTGGCTCCATATCCTCACTTTTCCTACTTTTTGATGTTTTTTTTAAAAAAAATAGTGTAGGTTTTCTTAGATATAGAAAAGATACTAGCAAAATCCACATTTTTTTTATGCAGCTCAGCCTGTTTATACTGCCCATGCTAAGGATTATGTGCCCTCAAACGGGAGAGGAATCTTGTCTACAGCTGTTGTGGAGAGACATCGCTGTAAAAGATGATGGAGAAAAATAAGAACTTTCTTAATGAATATATAAGTAATGAGAACAGAAGAGAGATCAGGAACAGTGACCTTAGCTCAGTTCCTTGAACCCTGGGTGTACTTTAAGTACATCCCTGAGCTGATCCCTGTTGAACAAATAATGTGAGCCTATCTTTAAGTTTTATTATCTTCAGTGGGCCTTACACATGTGTTCAATAAATGCTCTGCTGAACTGGGGCTCCAGGTTTGCTTTTTAAATCAGGGATAATGGTATTTGTCCAGTTTGTCCTGATAGTTACAGATAAAACCATTTTCTGTGTTCAGAGTAGTATTATCCATGCTTAAAAATGTTAAAGAAATAGACAAAGTGTGTTTCTCCTTCTCGGATCCCCTGGAGGTGCATCTCATTTGACTGATGGTTTGTCATCCTTGCTGGTGCTTCTCAGTGCATCAACTGGAAGTATGATGCTACTTAAAAGATTTCCAGCTTGTCTTCTCTTTTGAGCTTTAAGATCTTCACACCAAGGATGTTCTATTTCCAGCTCTTAGTCTGAGCTGCAGTAGGAAGTAGCATTTCACTGAAGTCACTGAGAAGCCACCAGCTGGCTAATGGGGTCTACCTGAAATGTGGGCAAACTAATGTCACTTATCCTGGAAACAAACTCTCTCTCTTGTTCATGTCCCAGGAAATCAACCTACAGGTGGGGAAACGCAGCAGATCTCCCAAAACTGGAGATATTTCAAGCTTCTTGATGCTAGTGTCGCTCAGCCAGGAGGGCTTGGCACTGCTGAGGCAGAGAAACACAAGGAGCTCCCACCTGTGGCATTTGCACTGTCGACATGCTCTTTGTTTCTTCATTCCCCACCCACCAAAATGCAGAGGAGACAAAAGGGGAATAAAGAAGGAGTTAGTCTATTACACCCTCCAAATCCCTTATGAGGCGATTAGCAGAACCTAAACTCTCTGACAAGAACTTAACGTGTCTTTTGAGTCTTGCCTAGGACAAAAGACGCCATGGTTTGATATAATAATTAGATATTAATGACTTAAATATTGCTACACAAGCTCCAGGCATCGCTCGTGTATCTCTCTTAGTTAATGGAATTATTTATGCAGCTTTAGGTATGCCCAGACCTTTTTTTGCTACAGCAGTTAGTTAACCAGCCTAAAGGCTGTTATAAATGGCAGATGATTAAGACTAGAATTGGTGCACAGTAGCGGCTTGTACCACATGTCTTTACTGCTGGAGCTCTGTCAAGGCTTCCTCCAACAAGCTGTGTTGGGAAGGTTGGAGGGATGTTCTAACTCAAACACAGCGGCTACAAGCTCAGCCAAGGTTGATGTGGTGGGAGGCATCCTGGCTCTGCTCTTTCCAGCAGCAGCAGGAAGCGGTGCCAGAGTTCCTCCTTTGTGTTCATGTCATCCAAATGTGGATATTCTTTTGGTAAATAAAGAATGTGTGTCACTTACTTTACCTTGGTAAATACAGCATATGCGTAAGCTTGACGCTAGCACCGAGTTCATGACTTTGAGAGGATGTTCTGGCAGCCGGGGAGCTACTGCCACCCACCACTTGGTTCTAGGCTTTCAGCCTTTGCAAGCAAAGAAGTTGGTATTCATGTCATTAAGGCTGATGGAGCAGCACAACTGTAGTAGATGTTAATGAGATCAGTGCAGAGAAGATAATAATGGACCAAAAGCAAGAAGCCTACACATATTTGAGATCCATTTCTAAATGAGGGGAAAAAAACCAAAACGTTTCCACAGTGACTGCACTAGTGCATGAGCAAGTGTGGCACAGCAGAAGTATGTCCTTCCCCCTTTACCTTGGGAGAGTGTCCCTGTTAGGGATCTGCCTCTCCATCATAGAGTCTTACCTGCTTTGGGTTTCTCTGATAGCTTTCTTCCTGTGATCTGAAGTGAGATGTTTTGGTTTGGCTCTATAATGCAAATGTCTCAGCAAAAGCACTGGTGCCATGTAGCATCTTCCATCTACATGCAGCCCCTTGGCAGGAGGCAGAGCTCTTCCAGGCTGCTGAAGGTTAAGTCCCAATATGCCAAAAATAGGGATAATCAATAAAAACTCCAGACGAGGAGGAGTATACTAGTGGTGAAATGGCACCGCTGGATGATGCAATTAATCTGTGGTACTGCAGTGTATGCACAATAACAACAGATCCATATCTTTTCCCCAAAGTATGGAAGAATTTGGGTAGCTGGGAAGATCTATGAAGCGACTTTTGCATTCGAGTCTGGATTGTGAATACGAAATGTAGCTGGGTTGGTTTCACTTAAAGAATGAGAACAAGATGTTGCAGATCGCTGTAGCACATGCAGCAAAGCGGGGCTCTCAGTCACTGTCAGTTGTTTGTCTGGTGGCTGGCAGCTATCGCTTCAATGTTCCTAGCTAACTAGATTGAGTCCCAAATATATGCCCCCTAATCAATTCATTACGGAGAGGAGACTGAGCTCTTCATGCATAAAGATTTTTTTTAATCATTCTAAATTCATGTTTCCTTCATGAAATCCCCTCTTTGAGATGTCCGTGGTGTCTTTAAAGTGTCTGACTCAAAGTCCGTATATAAGGGTTCAAGGTTAGTACCTGCTAGTAGAAGTTTTCCGTAAGACTTCATATGAGACAGTGTAACTAACATTTTACTATTTACTGGTTTGCTCTCTGGGGGAAACTTTACTATTTTTTTTTCTGAAGATTAATCAGGTCATCCAAACCAGACATTAATATGAGGATGAAGTCTTCTGTAAACAGAATTACGTTTAATGTTCCTGCTTCCAAGTTGTTCTCAGGATTGTTGCATTTCTTAAATCCTTACTGTGGACTTCCCAATAGTTTAGGATGATGGGATGTTTTCAGTGTCTGTGTAAGAGCAGGGAGTTAGTGCCCTGCCACTTCTGCTGTCAGCCACGAGTCTGTGTTCACCATTCTCTGAGTGCAACTTATTTTTGCATAAGGTTTCTGTTTTTCTGAAGAGAAACTAATACAATTTGCATGCATTTCTATTCCTTTTATGGATTTTTTTTTTTTTTTGTCCATTTTGATTAAGATAACCTGTCAAATAAGGGTGTGACTGGCAGTGACAAACTGACCCTTGTGGCATCATGGGTTCCCGTTGAGATGTTTTCAGTAGTGATCTGGTAGTATTAAAGATAGAGATGAAGGAAAACAATATGGCCTCAATGAAGCTAATTGAAAAAACTCCCATAAACTTCAGCAGAATCAGGATTTAATCCCTGTAATTTTACAGTAAAGCAAAGCTACATGGGAGAGAAGCCTTTAAAAAAATATTATTAGAGAACAGTTGTGATCTTGCATGTCAAATGTATTTAATTACAAAGATTTTTCCAGTATCTCTAGAGAATTTAGGGATATTCAGTGGGACCTTCTTTTCTGTTTGGAAAATACTTTGCCCATTGTGGGCACTAGGAGAGGAAAAAAATTGAAATAAGCTGTCTATAATTGCAGTTGGAAACGCAATACAATGGGAGAGGGCTGAGACCCACAGGGAAGCCAGTGGCAGCACTCCCATTGACCTTAATGGGAGCTGGACCACGTCCCACATGGCCTCGGAGATGTTTGTGGGAAAAAAACCCGTCTACTGTAGAACTGAAAGATGAGAATGAAGAAACGCACGGATTTCAAAACTTTGTGGCTCGAGTGGGGTCAGCGCCAAAACCTGCTGAAGCAAACACGAAGTCAACGGTCAGGCTGACTTTGAGTCGGTTATGTCTGTCGTTTTGTTTTGTGGAAAGAATTGTCAGTTCCTTAGCTACTACTCTTAGAAAATAGCTGCTCATCATGCAGATAATATGTTAGCAACATCTCTCCTTTGTATAACCGATATACTGGATTTTATCCAAAATCATAGGAGAGGAGTTATTTGTGTGCTTGCAATCCTCAATTATGAAGTCCATCAGGTGGATGGACTCTGCTTTTCAGCAGTTCCCCACCTGGAGGTCCTAGGGGTCATGTCTCATGGGATCAGCCAGCATGTGATGTGACGAGAGCTGTAGGCAAGGACTGGGTTACCTGACAGCATGGGGGGAGGATCCTACAATGATGGGGTCTCTGCTACTGCCAGGTGAAGTAGACTATGGTGGTGTACAAATGCCATCACCTCAGTGGTCTTAAAGACAGCAGCAAAATGAGAAGGAATTTTCATCAGAGGTAAAATATTTTCTGGGTTTGAAATGGAGCTGAGGAAAAGCTTGATGCTGAAAAGGCATTTGCTTCATGCAGAGGAAGAGGAATGCCTAAAGGACTTCAGAAAGGGGAACAAAACTGTATTCTACATCAACAGTTCAGGGCCAGCAAAGGCCAGAAAGCCCTCAAGCAGCTACTGTCTGCTTGACATTTTGTGAAGTTATGGAAAAAGATCTCCATCACAGTTCAGTTCCCAGCAATCAGGTGTTCAATGTACAAGTGTGGGCAGCAGAGAGCTAAAGACAGTATGAAAACAGAGCCCCATCAAAGGTACCAGGACAAGCTTTGCTCCTTGTCTCTCCAAGTGTGTCAAGTCTCCAAGCTACATGAAAAAGTTTCCAGTTTCCAGAACATACAAGAAAGCAGGGCTCACTCACACCAACTTTGGAGGAAATTGGGAGGTTCCTCACCCCCAAACAGCACTCCGATAGGCAAAGACCAATTAAGGCACAGCAAAATGCAGAAAGAGCACAGCTCCTGAGAAAAGGGTTGCTTGTGTTTTCAGAAGAACTTGCTAGAAGCCACAACGCCTCTTGGAAGGAACGGGGATCATGTTTCAGCCTTGGATTTTAGGCACACGTTGTGACAGCCCGCGGCAGACATGCCAGGAACTTCATTCCGTAAATCACATTTCTTGCAAAGGAGGCCTCTGTGCTCAGTAGTAGTAGCATTTGTTTCTTCTTTTTCTTGGCTGCTTTGCTTGGAAGTAGTGTAAAGACTTAACCCTGGTGAGAAGGACCTGCAGAGAAATAATGGAGTATGTGAGAGCTCCGGCTTTTGCCTTGTTAAATGAAACTCAGTCTATATAAACACCCCTGAAAAAAACCCACTGGTAATGCTGCAAACACAGGATTCAGCAGCGGGCTGTTTTCATTTAGCTTTTTGGCAGCATTCTTAACAAGAATATGTTTTTTTGCGTCTTTCAAACCAGACACATCATCTTGGATGAACTATAATGGTAATAAAAGCATTGCAAATATCTCTATTTCTAACCCAGGTTTTGCTGGAAACCTCTTACTATTTAGAGGAGAAATAGAACCTTCGTGTACCCAGTGTAACAACTTGCTTAGAAGTGACTGTGTACTAAAGAATAGTCCTGTCTTTACTCGCACTCCGGCTTTACTCTTAGTGTTCCTCCTTTGGTTTGCTCGATATCAAACCATCTTCTTACGGGTGACTTTTACTTTCATCTAGCCATACTGCAGAAGCTTCAGAAGACAGTGACCTCACGTACCTTGCCTTTTCTCTCTGAAGTATGTGATGTGTTTAGCGTAGTAGTGTTTCATATACACAAAGGCTAGTACCTCCACACATCATTTGTTTGTAGAGGAAAGCATGTTGAACCAGGTGGTGAGGGTGAGGAAGGTCTCTGCTGTCAGGAAAGAAGATGTTGCAGTCTGCAGCAAGATCCACTTCAAACACTTTGGAATAAATATTTTGTGATGTATATATGGAGCTGTGATGTTCAGCTTGACTATAATGGTGACCCTAAAGAAAATGGTGGTGGAGATAGTCCTCGTTAAAAGGGTTTAATTAGCAAAAGCACCCCTTGATTTGCAGAACAGATGCAAGCAGCTCCAGTTCAAAGTTCCTGCCTCTAACAGAGATAGTGAACCCCGTCATCAGCTCTCACAGGCAGCCACCTAATGCAATCCTCTCCATATCTATCTAGCTCCAGACTAAGGTTAGGTAGGAATTTGCCCTCATTTGGAAAGATATTTCAGAATCTCTCTCAATAGCTAGAGACTTTCTAGCTTCCAGCTGACTTCCATGCCTTCTACATTTTCTTGTCTGATAAGCTTGGCACAAATTGTCATTGTTAATCCTGCGCAGTACAATTCTATTTATTGTGCTAATAAATTCAGTCCACCTTCTTATTCTGGTCTGTTCTGATCCCATTCTCCCAGAATGGATATTTCCATCTTCCTCTATTTGACAGTCCTTCCCATTCTTATACTATCATCAAAATTCATCAACATGCTCTTATTTCCTGTGCCAAGAATATTAATGAAAATGTCTAATATATGCAGCCCCAAGACCAAGCTTCTGGGAGCTCTTCTCTTTGACTCCCTCCATGCTGATGGTTCTCCTTTCAGTTTCAGATGATACCTCCAGCTTCCCCAGGAACTTCCCTTTGCCTCTTCAGTGAAAGAGTTGCCAGAAATGCTGGGCTCTACTCATTCTTCTGCCCAGAAGCTGGGGGAAGCCTCCCATGACCTGGGATGAGCCTCCTGGTAAGAAAGGCTCTGCTCCAGCATGCTCATCCATCCCTGGTGCCTCATGCCCTTGTAACCTGCTAGTTACGGAGCAGCCACTGAAAAGGAGTAATGGTGGGTCACCAGATTTACAGTGGCCAAGGGCTTGATTTGTGTTTCAATTATTTTGCTATAGAAAGAAGAAGCACTAAAAAGTTATAACATCCATAGTGGGTGCTCTCTTAGTATAGAAATGGGAAAAATAACCAACTGTTGAGTTCAGAGGCTATACCTAAAAAAACCCTGAATGCAGGTGAAGGAGTGAATGAGGAGATGACTTAGGTAAGCTAAATTCTGCAATGCTACTGCATTTTACAGTCTCCTGAGGTGGCTGAAATATGCTGTAAGCTTCTTCCATCCTTTGACATGTAAGAAACAGTCTCTTACTCTGTAGTACAAGGCCAAAAAGTACATATTTTTAAAATAAAGATGATCAGAAAATGCAGAACTCTTGAAATTGGAGCTGTCTCAGCACCCAAACACATTTGTTTGTTATCAGCCTTAATCATGAAGAGTTGAGTGTGAAAACAAATTGTCTCTTTCTCAAAAAATGTTGGTTTTACAAGAATCATAGGTAATGGGATGTTTATCACAAGACCCCTCCTTTAATCATTGCTTTGATTAAAACACGAGCTTGCTGTCTATGATGGTATGTCATCAAACAGCTGCTTGTTATCAGTGCAGCTTCTTCCTTTGAAAATGTGGCATCTGCACAGAGGAGTTTCCTCTGCTTTGGAGCAGAGCTTCCCTCTGAAGATGTCAATCACCCCACTCTGCACATACCCCAGCCTCTGCAAATGCAACCACCATTGACCACAGAAGAAATCATCACCTCTAACCTCATTGCCTGGTCCTGTGTAAAAAAACAGAGAACTTGCCATGCCCACAGTGTTTACTTTTTCACCTCTGTCCACTTTCACCCAGCAAAGTGAACAGCCCTCAGATGTCAATGAATCACAGCACACTGCAGGATGTTTGAGCGTCATAGCCTGAAGAAGGAGTGGGAGTGCAATGCTATTGTTGTGCTGGTCGTTATTTTCCCTGGTGCTGTGTGCCATGAGGAATGCAGTGAGTTAACCTGACGCTGTGCTGTCCCTTGGAGTTACAAGTCAGCCTCTTTGCATGAATGCTGCCCGCACAACAGGGAGAACCGTCAAGCTGCAACACGCCAGAGACACCGAGACACACCTATTGGAATGGTGCTTCGCCTCTCCCTTCACCTTCCCTTGCTTTAGCCTTCAAAAATTGAGTGGAAAATAACGATCAGGTACTGCATTGTTTATTTTCAAATTTTCTGTGCCAAACACAACAAACCTTCCCCGTGCTGTGAAGTGTAGACTGTCACAGAAACAGCCGACCTGCTGGACATTTTTTCTGTTGATGTGTCACTGTGCACTGGCACTTTGCACTTTGGGCTTGTGGTGACAACAGCACCCACAGCCCTGTGTATGCTGCGCTGGGATGCTTTGATTTTGTGTTAATTTTGCCATTTAATGATGTTGATGCATTATGGTCTATTGTAACATGGGAAATGGGATGGGGGGCTCTCAGAGAGGTGCCCATACCTTTCTGCATAAGCTGTGATGGTCTGAACGTGTCACAGGGAGCCAGGAACTGCTGAGACACAACTTCACCCCAAAAGGAGGTACTGGTGCTGTTGGCACTACTGTGTGACCACTTCCATAACCTGTTTGCTGCAAATCACCTCTCCTCTCTAGCCTGTTGCGGTATTTAATTGAAAAATAAGATTATTAGTGCTGCAGGTGTGTAACCACAGGCTTTGCAAAGGGAGGTGGACAGTATCCCAGCATTTGAGGATAATGTCTAAGAACAAGGGCTGTACAAGAAGGACTTGGTGGTGGGAACAAGACCCCCATGAGCACTGCCCTGTGTGGCATGTGTGCTCAGGGCTGAGGGTGACCGGAGCTGCATCTGGTCCTGGGATGGTGCCTGTGGCTGGAGTATGGTGACCAAGGAGGAAAATGAGGGAGCAGGAGATTGCCTCGATTGGAAAAGACCCTTAAGATCGAGTCCAATCATTAACCCAACGTTGACATGTCCCTGACTAACCCATGTCCCTCAGCACTATGTCTGCATGACTCTTCAATCCCTGCAGGGATGGGGACTCCACCATGGCCCTGGGTAACCCATGATGTGCAGCTCTGAGGGCTCTGCAAACCTGGGATGTGCTGTCCCCGCTGTTGGACACACAGCACGGTTGGTGCATGCTAGAGTCATGCTTCCACCACAATGACCATGCTGTATCTTCTTACAAATGTCAAATTGGTCTAAATAAAAGATTGGATAACCAACCTTAATTTAGGTAATTTATAGTAAATTTACATTGAGGCTATTCCATTCAAACTGTCTCCATCACCCCACTCTGCTTTGTGTGGACAAACCATTAGTGCAAGGGTCCTGGTGTGAGGAAAGAGCTTTTTAATGAAGCAAAGTTATAATGAGGTTCTGTGGCTGAAAGCTGAAGCTGAAGAATTCAGACCAGTAATAAGGTGTGCATTCTTGGCCACTGGAGAATTTAATATCTGAAACAATTTGCCTAGGGATATGATGAATTCTCTCTTTGAAAACTTAAATTAAGATGGGGTTATTTTTTTCTAAACAATCTGGTTCAACCAGAAGTTATGGTCCTGATGCTGGAGGTACTGGGAGCAAATATATGACCGAGGCAATGTAAGAGTTCAGACCAGACCCTGCAAGTCTCCACTTGGGTGAAATAAAAGGTTTTGAATGCTATATGAAAACTTTGCTTACCCTCCTGTTTTGAACCTTAACTCAACCTCCCCTACATGAAGAAATGGGAGAAAAGTGAGAACAAATGACATTTTTTGAATTGTTTCTTCTCTGATGTATTTTTACTTTTTTATCTCTTCCTCCAATAATTTCTCATCGACATTAAATGTGCTTGACGTAAAAGGAATCAGATCACCTTTGCAGAGCTTTGTGATCTCTTTTCTTGTCCTGTGGAATGGGTTACTGCCTGCCTGCTAGAATACCAGTGTGAGGGGATAATTCACCAGGAAATACCCCAGGCCAAGTAAAGAACTGCACAGTACAGCAGCTCTCCTTCTACTCATTTTCCTGCAAAAACAATCCATGTGCTTAGATATTTAAGGAATGCAAAATAAAGTGGTGGTAGTGACTTTGAGCTATTAAGTATATTTTTCTAGTTTTCCCTTAGCATACTGCTGCATAGCGGGGAGTTTTACAAAAGCCCCTATATTTGGCAGGGCACAGACCTCCCTGGCTGGAGTAGAACTGCTTTTTCTCCTCCTGGTCCCTTGTAGAGGAGCTGTAGCTGCAAAAGAGTGATATCCAAACCTGTGCTGTCTGCCCCAATGGCCCCTGAATCCGTGATCCCCTGCAGATGAGCTGGGACAAGTACGGGCATGGAAATGTTTACTACACTACTGGAAATACCTTGGCTGGCAGGAGCTAACAAGGCTGTTACCACAGCTGTGCTGAACAGTTAGTAACAGGTTTTTGATGAGAAGAAAGAAAAAGGCAAGTAAGAAGAGGACCTTTGTTTGATACAATCCCATAGAAGCATCCCCCGCAGCCCCAGAGTACCCAATACACTGTTTCAGCATTGCACAGATCTATTAAATTAATCCAGTAATGATGATCTAGATGAACCCTTGTGCTTATTTCAGCTGTTTCTATATGAGAATCCTGAAGAAAAAGGAAAAGAAAGGCTTATTTATGAGCTCTACTTGACTTTTCTCTGTTGCTAATGATAGTGGTGAATGAGTACATACTGGGAGTACCAAACTTAATTGTCTTGTATGTGAATAATTAGTCTTCTCTTAATACTTTAGAATTAGTAGGTAAACAAGAAAGTGCTTTTTGGGGAAATCAATGTAGTGATTCCAGTATGTCCCATGATTTTACATTTAAATTTATTCAGTCAGTTGGTTTGATTAGCCCTCAGACTGTGTCCTCACAACAACATCAGCCAGACTGCCTCTCTTGTGCTTTAGGAAATCATTCTATTAGAAAAAATAACTTGTTATTTTACTGTGAACAGAGCAGGGTTAGAGGAGAACTGAATTACCAATTTACTTCGTGTAAAGGTTTTGTGAAAAGCAGGTACTGCCCAAGGGATAAAATACTGGAAAATGGTTCTTTGATTTGTTATCATGCTAAAACCAGGATCCATCCTTTTGCCAATGCTAAAGTATTCTACGTAGTGTATAATGCACCTTCACAAATCTGTATTACTTTTTCAACCTTATTGCCCAGTAGCTATTGAAACTAACAGAAAAAAACTTCATGCTTCATTTAAAAAATGGCATGTTTTGGGAAAAAAAAATATATATTTACCCACGAGAATTTTCATTTTTGAAGGAAAAAGAACACTTTACTGAAGAGTGGTTTGGGGCAAATTGCATATGTTTGTTTCCCTGTGTTTACTGAAAATAGAAAGAAGAATTTCACTGACAGAAGTTCCCTTTACTGACAACGAGGCGCAGACCTGAAAAGCTCTGCTGGGTTGTGAGCTGGCAGCTGGGAAAATTCTTATGTTCTTCTGCCTTCGTGGCTTTCATCAGCAGAGACGTGCAGGGTGGCATTTTAAGGTTGGAACTCACCAGGAGACTATGTACTAAGTTGGGAAGAATACCCTGTAGACCTGCAAGGTGGTGAGATTTATATGAGAAATTTCAAAGCATGCAACTGAGAACTACGTGTAGGTAATTTTTGCTGGGCAGATGTTTCTTTATTGGCCTGAAAAACACACTACATTTGAAAATGCTTCAATCTGTTTGACCAGTAAATTACTCAATGGAACAAACAGTTAATCTTCAGTGTCCTAGCCTTGACTCTGGCTCTGCCCTTCAAGCTCGTACTTACTCTAGAGCAAATGTTTCTGCTGACAAATTCACAGAGATTTTTCTTATTGTTGGACTGGTCTGGCTCATTTCTTCAGGGAAAACAAATCTTGATATCAAAAGGGGAATATTCACCTAAGGAGAAACTGAATAAGGAAGGGCTAGCTATTTGGGTGTACCTTCCATCATCCTTATGTTTAAATATTGAAATATTTTACTCACTTCAAATGGAAGGGATAAATATCTTGTTAATAAGAAAGAGGATACCATAAGCTCCTGACAAATATGTAAAAGCCTGTATATTTGTATTCCTTCATAGAGCAGAGCCGGAACCAAGCAATGAATAAAGACCACCAGTAAACCTCCAGTTGTAGATGAGGTACACGTGCAATGGCCAGAAACCCTCATCACGGACAAATTAAATGGTATTGCCAACTACCTGCTTTTACCTTTTTTTTAATATATATTATTGTAAGAGGTGGAGAGCCTGGCATGCTGAATACAGGCAACCATTGTGTGAGAGACAGCCCCATCTCAAATGAGTTTACAGTGTCCCCAGGACAGATACCAACAGAGCTGGCTCTAGACCCCGAGTCATGTCCAGACATTTTTGCCTGGTTGTAAAAAGGATTCCAAATTGACTGAAGCTTTTTTTCTATATTCATTAAAATTAACTGAAAGTGTCATTAGCATACAAATATTTTATTCCTTCAGCTGCTCTTTTGGTAAAAGGATTTCCCATTTCAGGTTTTAGTCCAGCAGGTAGTAAAATATTCATGTTTTAACTATCAGGGAGTGCTGACACGGGAAGGATGGTCATCAACTGGAGCATCAGGTGTGACCCTTTTGGGATGTGTGACCAAGAGCTCATCACACACAACCTGCCTGTGCGTTGGTGTTGTCTCTGTTAACTGTGATACTGTGAGAGTGAAGGGAGTTGTGGCCCTGAGGTGCTCCTGAGCAGACATAACCAAGTGTGTACAACTGAGCCTTCCCCCGGCACGATGATACGCTGGGTGGAAAACTGATCTCAGAGAGATGAGTTGTATGAAAGCAATACCCGGCTTTCATGCGGAAATAATTTCCATTGCTTATCTGCAACCCCCTCTGCAGTGGGGGTGAATTGAAGTCAAATATTACACTTTAAAAGACAATTACGTGTCCTTCACTTCCTCGAGCCCCTCAAAAGCCAAATAGTGCTATCTAATCTAAACCACCCCAGCTCTTCTCTATCCCCTCAGACACATGCTGTGCATTACATTTCTGCAGAAATTCATTGCAGTCTGGTTCAGCAATCCCTTTGAAGTCCTTGGGAGCTTATCTGTACTCCAGCAAGCAAGGGTGTGTCTCCCAGCCAGCTTGCAGGCGACTGTAAAGCAGAAATTTATCCCAGAGGCCACAGGTGTCTCTCTGGGGATTTTTTTGTTGTTTTTTTTTTTTTTTTCTGAGTATCCATAAATTTCCAGAATTCACCTCAGGATAAAGGGCTACATCCTGAGGCTGTCACTTGGCCTGAGGTGCTGCTGAGTGGGAGTGGGAATGTAGCGTAGGACACATCAGAGTGTCTTGTGGGTATTGACCATGAGAGCTTCAAAAAAAAAAAAAAAAGGCTTTAAGAAAGCACTGAAAATGGCCATAGCTGCTGCCTTTCGGTACCTCCAGGCAGGTAGAAGCAGAAGGGAGGTGGCAGAAGGTATCTGGCTGGCTCCCCACCAAACTCTAGCAAATCCTGGTGTTTCAGAGCACTGTGACCCCCCAGCTGCACCCACCAGCATCGACCTTGCCCTGCCCAGCTCTGCTCCAGCTCTCTGGAGGGTGTCCAGACCTTGCTCCCCCTGCCCCTACCCTCAGGGACCCACATCCATCACCATTCCCACTCCCTTTCCTGGTAACCATAAAAGCTGGAAAATTATTTTACTGCCACAGGACAGAAATAAAAAAAAAAAAAAGTCTGACATTAATCCTGAGATGAAAATGGCTGAGCAAGTATTTATGTTGATTTAAGGCTGTGCTTGTTACATTCTTGAAACTACTGAGGTTATCTTGTAATCCATCTGAATTGCAGCTTGCGGCATTTTGAGCTAATTTTCAATTGTGCTGCATTTAACTATTCTTTACCTCCTCCTGCCTCCCAGGATACGTGGAAAAACATACATCAGGTTTTGGAACATCTAAGCTCTGGCCTCTGAGGTGTCTCTGATCAGAAAATGGAGACAGAGCATTCCTTGAGAAGAGAAATTTTGGGGGCTGATGAGACTTTTGACTCTGCTGGAAGATGACAGTTTTAGGGTGCTGGGTTTTGGCTAGAGGAGGCTTCAGTCGAGCAGCACTCTGTATATTTTCTGAACATTTTGAATGAACGGACTTCTCTATAGATGTTTAGAGAGGGGCAGCACTGGACATGAGGTTTATTTATTTGCAAGATATATATTGTGCAAACAGCTGTGAACTGCTGCTTCTCACCATCCTCTGGTTGCAGTTCATCTCCCATTCCCGCAGACCACCCGATCTGGCAGGGACTGGAGGTCTGCATGGCTGGGAGGAGAGGTCTGCATCGCCAGGAGGCTGCTGCCTCTGCTCCAGTGATTATTATACTGTTGGGCTCACCAGCTCCTGGAGCTGGGTGCAGAAGGTCAACTGTATCCTGGGCTGCAGAGTGGCCAGAAGGTCAAGGGAGGGGATTCTGCCCCTTGACTCTGTTCTCTGAGTCTGTGAGACCCCACTTGGAACATTGTGTCCAATTCTGGGGTCCCAAACACAAGAAAGACATGGACCTACTGGAGCGAGTCCAGAGGAGGCCACGAGGATGATCCGAGGGCTGGAGCAGCTCTGCTGTGAGGATAGGCTGAGAGAGTTGGGGCTGTTCAGCCTGGAGAAGAGAAGGCTCCGGGGAGACCTTATTGCACCTTTCGGTACTTGAAGGAGGCCTGTAAGAAAGATGGGGACAGACTTTTTCGCAGGGCCTGTAGCAATAGGACAAGGAGTGATGGTGTTAAACTAAAAGAGGGGAGATTTAGACTAGATCTAAGGAAGAAATTTTTTTACAGTGAGGGTGGTGAAACCCTGGCCAAGGTTGCCAAGAGAGGTGGTAGAAGCCCCATCCCTGGAAACCTTCAAGGTCAGGTTGGACGGGGCTCTGAGCAACCTGATCCAGTTGAAGATGTCCCTGCTCACTGCAGGGGGTTGGACTAGATGGCTGTGAAAGGTCCCTTCCAACACATACTATTCTATGATTCTAATATGGACACACAGATTCTGGAAGACTTTTTTTCCTCTGGTGAAATTAATTTCCTTCTCCCACCATTCTCTCTATTAAGAGAGGAGCTCCAAATGGGTGACAGATTTGTCAGATTTTTGGATGCAAGGCACGAGGAGGAGTTTTCTCCTGGGCCCACTTGGTGATCTTGTCAGCAACCAAGTAAAGGAAGCCTCAGTACTTAACTCAGGATGTGACATATCCAAGGACCAGACAGATTTTCCTGGAGGACAAAGCAACTGGATATCTCTAACCAGACGGAGTCACAGCACAATTTTCCTCTGGGATCTTTTGTAAGTGATTTCATGACAAAGGTGGGGTTAACCCCATTTTTCACATCCCTTTGGAAAATGCTGCTGGTCTGCTCCTCACCTCAAACCAGCCGACACCCAGGTATCCTAGGCAGACCAGGGTAGGTGCAGAGTATTGCCTCATCATGTCCTGGCTTCATGACAAGTATACTGGGAGCACCATACGAGTGTCTTCCTTCCCTCCTTCAGCTTCTTTTCCCTTTCCTCCTTTCTTTGTCTTCCCAAACCAGGGGATCCGTTGACCCCCAGATCCCACTGTGGATGGGAGGAGATGGATTGCTTGTAGTTACCACTGACTGTTTGTGGCAACAGGGTTAAAAAGTGTGTTATTTCTTATCTCTAAATGATGGTTTTCCTGTCAAGCACAATTACAAATGCAGCTCCTTTGCTTTTAGCTCAATTTTTCACTGCTTGCTTTCCCCCCTACTCCCTCTCGGTTGTACGCTGGAGATCACAGTAGTTTCTGTTTAAAATGTTTCAGCTTCTCTGTTTTCCAGAATTTAATTGGGAGCCTGTTGCTACACGCTGAGCAGGGTGGGACTGCTGATTCCTTCCCCACCTCCCCCATCCTCAGAAAGTAGATTGTTGAATGTAAGGCTTCAGGGAATAAAATTTACAGGAGAGGAATTGCCTTGTATGTTTTTACGGTAGAACTACCTCACTGGCCCACATGGTATTTCACCCTTTGCATGCCATGAAAAAGCTCTTGTTCGTGCTAACTCTTTCTGTAATTGAGGGCTCAACGTTGCTCCAGTTCCTGATTCCTTACTACAGTTTTCTAGTCCTCTGTGGTGAAAATGAAACTTGTTGCTTTCAGATTCATTGCTGAATTGCTCTTATTTGCGTGTAATGAGGCTGAATATGCCAGTCAAAATTGGAGCCTGGTTTAAAAAGCTTCTTTTTTGGAGATTTATCATCTGTCACTGATCCTTATGACCCTTTATACAGTACATGCAGTATTTTGGGACCCATCCAGCCCAAGGACAGAAGATGGCTTGTAAGAGGCCATCATCTCTTGCACAGCAGCCCCCCATGGGGACACTCAAAGAACAGGGTCCTGTGGGTTCCCAGCCAGAAGCTGGGGCTGCCGGTCTGTGCCCAGGGCGAGGAATGCTGTGCGGGACAGAGGACAGCATGACAGGCCACCTCTGTCCTCCTGCACATGCCACTTCTGCTCTGGAAGCATCGTGGGGGATCTGCTGGGATGTTTTGGTTTTTGTTTTGTTTTTTTTTTTTTTTCTCCTGTGTTTATGCTCTTGGGACCTGATCTTCCCAAACAGCTGAAGGCCAGGGCCAGGAAGCACGACTCCTTGTTGTGCACAGCCAGCTGGAAGGCAGCACCAAGCAAGGTCCCTGAGTGTTCGGTGCTCACTCAACACTCCACAGCCAAGGGAAAAGCAGGCTGCAAGGTGGGACAAGCCACATGCTGGCTTCACCAGCATCTGGTCAAATCACTGCTGGCTGGGATGTGTGATCTGGGATGCAGCCATCGCTGTTCCACAGCCGGGCTCTACTGAGAGCATCATGCGGTTTTCTCTCTCTCAAAGCTTTTCTGCAGCTTGTTCTCAGTCTTTTGCACTCATGATTATTTCAGACTGAACAAGCAACAGCTCTAAGACTTTCTAAACCTTGTTTATAACATTCCTCTTGCCCAAAACGCTCACGTTACCTGCTCATCAAATGGATGGTGGTCAGATAATCAAGTCCTGTTGGCTTTACAAGGCTCTCCTTGGCAAATTAAAGAAGCACTAACTTCTAGCTAACATTAACAACCAGCAAGCCTTTCTGCACATCCACACAGACCTGCTGTATTCCTCCCACTAGAGGACAGTAGCTGGTGTACGCAGCCATCAGCAGCATTTTACAACAGAAGCAAGAATATAACAGCCCTACCCTTCCTGTAGAAACATGTTCCTTTCTAGTGGTTTTCACATAATGAATCCCAGTGAATATTTAACTAAGTCTCCCCTGTAATCAAGTTTCTGGCCTCCTTACTTGTATCCACAACGTAAAACATTTCCGGATCCATTGCGCTCAGCAGCCCTGGGAGTCTCCAGCAGTATTAGTTTCT
>NW_010314141.1:59459-60213 GCF_000700745.2 Antrostomus carolinensis
GCTGCCCGATTGTTATTGGGTTTTTCACATCCAGCAATCACCAATAGGACCTTTGCTGTCCATTAAGAGATGGAAAGGATCTTTAGGACCTCAACTTGGCAGTCTAAATCTAAAGCAGGCCTTCTCTCCAAGCCCTACAATATTGCTGTATATTCATACATATCATGGAATCACAGAATCACAGCATGGTGGGGATCGGAAGGGACCTCTGCAGATCATCCAGTCCAACCCCCCTGCCAAAGCAGGTTCCCTACGCCAGGTTGCACAGGAAATCATCCAGGTAGGTTTGAACATCTCCAGAGGAGACTCCACAACCTCTCTGGGCAGCCTGTCCCAGGGCTCTGGCACCCTCACAGGAAAGAAGTTTTTCCTTAAGTTTGTCTGGAACTTCTGGTGTTCCAGTTTGTGCCCATTGCCCCTTGTCCTGTCACCAGGCCCCACCAAAAAGAGCCCGGCCCCATCCATTTGGCCCCCACATTTCAGATATTTATAGACATTGATCAGATCCCCTCTCAGTCTGCTCTTCTCCAGGCTGAACAGTCCCAGCTGCCCCAGCCTCTCCTTGTAAGGCAGATGCTCCAGGCCCCTCCTCATCTTTGTGGCTCTAATATATGAATATTCATTGCCACGTGTATGCAAATGCAAATTCAGTGATGCAAGTCTAGATTTCATGCAAACTGAGCTTCCCTATAATTGTCTCCTTAAAACACAAAAGAATGAAGGAGAAAAGTGTGTTTCTGGATCTGTATGAGCA
>NW_010314141.1:60242-66052 GCF_000700745.2 Antrostomus carolinensis
ACTTGGGGAACCTTTCTATGATAAAACTTACAACTTAGCAAGCATTGGAAAAGGCTGCCAGGGGAAGTGGTGGAGTCACCATCCCTGGAGATATTTAAAAGATGGGTAGAAGTGGTACTTAGGGACATGGTTTAGTGGTGGACTTGGCAGTGTTAGGTTTACAGTTGGATTCAATGATCTTAAAGTTCTCTTCCAACCTAAATGATTCTATGATTCTATGACTTCTGTTTAAGGAGCTCCACATGCCAGTATCAAATAGCAAATCCCTGTTTGTATTTGGGCTTTACTTGCCTGACCATTACCTTTTTATCTCATTTTTGGACTGCAGCTTCTGAACGCAGTTACAGAGTTAACAAAAGAGGGTTGTTGAACCTCGATGCACCTCTGTTTACGTGGAGGCTTTCTTGGGCAGGTCACTGGCTTCTCTCCAAGGCAATCCAGATTCTAGAGTGAAATTGTGGGTACCTTAAACACCTGGCAAAGTGGAGGAGGAGGTCATCTTACAGTGGGGACTGGAGCTGATAAAAGACATGACTTTCACTGACAGACACACACAAGAAGAAGCAAATTCGTGTGAAAACTATGGTAGGAGATAGAGTAAAATTATGTGCAAAGGACAAGGAGAGAAGAAAGACTATGAACTGCTCAGGGAATGCTGACTTAAAGATGTTTGAAGGATGAGAAGAATGAAGCAGGGAAATAGTTGTAGGCATTTAGTGCTTTATTACTCAAGGTCGTGGAAAAGTGAAAAATTACTTTTATAACATTTTTTCTTTTTTTAACTGCTACAGAGTGACTGAGCCTGTTTGTGCCTGCAGCTGGGCCTCTGAAAGAGTGAACTGGAAATGCAGAGCTTGGCACTGCAGCAAAGGATGTGGGAAGCAGAAGGCGTCTGTGGGGATTCGGTGGTGTGGGAGGGCTGGGTCCCAGCACCCTGCCCAGAAGGAACAGAGTGCCTACACTGTACATCCCTGTCATACAGATTTCTGCCTCTTTCCAGGGTTTAAACTGTAACATGAACCGTGGTGTAAGCCTGACGTCACACCTTCTACTCTGAGGTTGTGCCTGAAAGTTGGAGCACGCTTGCTGAACCCTGTGGTGTCACCAGAGAAGAATCTGATCTGATGTAACTGTGCATGGGAAGCTGCCACAACCACCGGTTGGTCTAGTTAGACCACAGAGCTTCAGTAAAACAAATCAGCGTGTATTGATCAACTGGAAACAGGAATGAGAAGTGCATAGGCCAACAAGCCAAATATATCCAAGATCCGTAACAGAAAGACAAATTGTCTTTGCAGCCTTTGTCTTCTCATTTTTATAAGTCTGGCTCTGTCTTGCTGTGCCCTGCTCAGCGCTGAAAAGGGGGTTTATTCACATGGTTTCTTTGAGGCCTGTTTTAGGGGAGCTCACTGCTAAAAGATACTCGCTGCTTTCCACTCTTTTAGAAAAGATACTATTCCTCAAGAGGTGCTCTACCAGGACAGCGTGTGACAAATTCTTTATGAGAGAATACATAATAAATTGAGGATTTTCTTTTATTTTGATTATTTAGTATTCAATATTTGTATTATGGAAGTGCCTGGAGGTTCCAGCTGTGATCAGTGTCCTATTGTTCTAAGCCATGCATAAAAACACGGTCAGAGATGAGGAGCTTACCATCTAAATAGATGAACTGGATAAAGGGTGGGAGACAGGAAGCATCTATTATTCTCATTTCATAGCTGGAGAGCTTGGACACAGACAAATTAAGTGCCTTTCCCAGGACTGCCTAGGAAAGCTGATGTAGAAAGGGCAGAAAGCATCAAATGTCCAGTATCCCAGTGTAATACCCTGCTCATAACACACCACATTTCCTGTTTAAATATATCTTGCAACAGTGTAATAATAACAACAAATATTATTTGAATCTTTTCCTTAAGATGTACAAAATGAGAGGAGTACCGGAAAGGTTACATGGCTACAAGGCATAACAGTCTGGAGGGAGCGTTGATACTTGAAATGCCATTACAAGACATTGACACGATAGTAGTGAAAATAATCTCTTTTCTTCCAACTGCTTGGCCTGACTGCCTGAAGAAGTATCTCTTAGAAGATTCTGCTGTGCATAATCAGAGAGAAGTAAAAAATCGATAGGCAAAAGTAATTCATTTGCCACCTTTTGTAGCTTAACCAAAATTAGGGTTTTTTTGTTGATAAACAACCAGTAAAATTATCCCTTTATAGGCTGGGAAGTGCAGCCCCTGTCCTTCCTGTACACATTTTGCTACAAAAGACCTTGGTAGCCCATCTGCTTCACACTTTTATGGATAATTATTGGATCTACTGGCATTGAAACAAAGAAATTCTTATCTCAGTTTTTCCTTTTAGCAGCATCTTGAAGTAATAGACGGTGAGGACTAGTGATGGATGTCTCTCAGTAGCAGTTTTTATGTTAGAAAGGGTTTGTGTTTATATGAAAATGAAGTGACTTTCCCCTAAGACACTGACAAACATACAGGGCAACTTTGCCTACCTTTGAAAAGAAAAAGATTTTCAGAAGTGGGTTCTGATGAGTTGTTTCTCTGGTACCCTGAAAAAAAAGTTCAAAGCTGCCAGGAAAGGGAGCCATAAATACTTTGGAAACCAGGTAAACATTTTGTCTGCCAGAGTTTGGGTTTAGGCACTTAGCTTTAGAAGAACTTTTTTTTAAAAAAATTAAAATCTTGGACAAGTATTTAATTGTATCCAGGATGGTCAAGCAAAAATTTTGGAGAGGTCAGCTTGAACAACAGGGAAGAAATGTTGCTTTCTGTTGTCTTTCGTGGAGAAGCTTCCCGTGTCTTCAGTGGCTGAAACAGGATCTAGAGGATCCTTCCCCATAGTTCTCTAAAACTTTAATGTATGGGTTTTGTTTTTCTTTTTTTGTGTGTAATTTATTTAATTTTCTGTATTGTATTCCTATTTTCATCAGACAGATAGAAATGTGACACGTTAGCAGGTCCAGCACCTGGAGAATAAACCAGGACTGGAGAATTTGCTTCCCACAGGTCCCTGTGGCCTCTCGTGCCATCTGTCTGCAGCGTTGGCAGGAGCTGGGGCTTGTTCCTCGCTGGGCTCCCATGGAGGAGCCGGTTTCCTTGGAGCCCTGACTACACTCGTATCTCAAGCACTTAAAAGAAATGTCAGAGACTCTATAAGGATTAGATCTGAGGAGTTCTCAGAAGCTCTGCGTTATGTTTTTTTCTAAGGTGACTTTTCCCACATTACTGGAAGGCTTTGGTTGCCTATATCACCTCATCATTTGGGGATATTATCAATGTTTATAAGTATCTAAAGGGCAGGTGTCAAGAGAATGGGGCCAGACTCTTTTCTGTCATGGCCAGTGACAGGACAAGGGGCAAAGGGCACAAGCTGGAACACAGGAGGTTCCACTTAAACATGAGGAAAAAATTTACTGTGAAGGTGCCAGAGCACTGGGACAGGCTGCCCAGAGAAGTTGTGGAGTCTCCATCTCTGGAGATGTTCAAAACCCACCTGGTGCAGTCCTGTGCAACTTGCTCTAGCTAAACCTGCTTTGGCAGGGGGGTTGGACTGGATGATCTCCAGAGGTCCCTTCCAACCCCCACCATTCTGTGATTCTGTGATCTCTCTGTAGACACAAGCTCTTTGTCTTCTGCTTAATCTTCTACCTCCATCCCTAAAAGTCCTTCCGTTGGGCTTTTGCGGATCCAGCCCAGGAGCAGCCTGAAGTCTGGCACATCTTCACCTCACCCTGCCAGGTAAAAGAGATGCCAGGTGGAAATGAATTCATCTCCTCACCTCTGCCCACTCTGCTCTGTGCTGGAGATTTGGCTGAGCCCAGCTGTGCCTTCCCCACAGCTGGAGCCCCTCGCTCGGACCGTGCCCCTGTTGAACATTAACTGTCCCCCTGCCTGTGTGTGGAGGGGGGACCAGGGTCCAGCTGACAGCAGTGACAAAGAGCTGGCAGGGCTGAAAGATTCAATTTAACTTTCTTTCTCCTCCTCCGCTTCCATATGCGAGGGGGGGACAGCACTGTTCCTGCTTTTGAAACTTGCAGGGCAAAGGAGCATTGGTGTCCTCATTTTCCTTCCTCCCTATTGATGTATCATTGCCAGGATGAAAAAGGACGTCTCAAGAGCTTTTGAAAAAATGGGTGACTACTCAAGACATTTTATAAAGGAGGAAGAATGGGAGAGAAAATAGGACTCGGTAGGGGGTAGAAGGAGGCTGAATGTGTGCCTTGTCTGTCTTTTCTTTTGCTTGAAACCTGGAGCTGTTGTTCCTATTTCAGTTCAAACTGTCACCTTTAGTTCATGATGGCTTTACTGCCCTTGCTCCTGAACCTCAACAGATTGGGGCTTATTTACCTATTCACACTCCGCTGTGGAACCTCATTAATAGGCTTATTAGCCACACCATTCACGTGCAGGAGGGCTCACAGAAAAGATCCCAGCCACTTTGAGAGGAGGAGGAAAAAACTGTAAAGAGATTATGCTCTCATTCAGCAGCCTAACTGCTATGAAAGGCTCCCTGGGCCCACCGAGATCTCTTGAAGCCTAAATATGATGACAGAATTGATCTCCCCCCCCCCCCCCCCTTTTTAATTCCAAACATGCTTCTGCTTTTCTCAGATGGAGGAGTCGGGAGGTTGTGGGCCACTTTTAGGAGAATGTGGCTCATTTAAGAGAAAAGGCAGCTATTGATAGACTGCTATCTTTTCATCCTGAAAGAGAATAAATTCTGACAAGTGCTTCCAGACATTGGAAATAGGTGTTCTGATTTGTCATTTTTAGTGGAATGCTTCCTTTTCTTTCAGAGTATGCAAAGATATCGATGAATGGGGCAAGGTATTGCAGCTTCCTGTGTCAGACAATAATTTATGTGAGAATGCATTAACAATGTTTTCAATGAGCGATGGACATGCCCAGAGCTGGGAAAATTGGATCTTGACTGTGACATCTCAGCTTCTCAATTAGAACATTCAGATGTCTGTTGCTTTAGAATGAAGGAAAAAAAAAAAAAAAAAAAAAAGAAGTAAAAATTATGTTTCTAGTCAATTACAAATTTGTCTGCTGTTCCTCATAAAGGCAGCGTTACTGCTGGTGATGGTGGGAAAGTACTTTCTGGGAGGTAAGTATATGTTCTACAGAAAACTTGTTTTCAAGTTTTTGGTGTCTGGCAATATGTAGATAGAGAGTCACAATATGAACGGACAGTGTGGTCACAGTCCTTGAAAATCCCCTTGATCAATAGTGCATACAACATATAAAATGTACAGTAAGGCTGTGCTTAAATAAAGTTAACATTAAATTGATCAACGCTGATTTAATTTGAGGCAACCACCACTTATTGATTTTGCTGTCAAGTTGATTCTACACAATAAGCATTACACGGACTCTGTATTAGCAACCTTTTAGTTAATGGTATCTAGAGCAAATGTTTTATTAAGTAAGTGTGAGTTATACCGAATTTTGAATACCAATATAATGCAGTTGTAAATCTATGCATTCAGGCAAATGATGTTTGCATAACTGTTTGACAAGTTTTCCCTGTTTGGGCACCACACACACGATTATTGAGGGTGAACCGTCAGATACGCTCAACAGGCAGCTGAGACCGGGCTTTGCTGTCGGGAAGACCGGGAAAGGCTCCTCAGCTGCGGGTGGTTTGTTGGGTGGGTGTTCTCCAACCGCCCTTCCCAGCTGGAACTGGTCAGCTGCGGCTTCTGGACCAAAACAGCTTCTGGAGAGGTTTTTGGGGAAAAGCTGCTGAGCTGGTACCATTTCTGTGGGAGGATTCCCATGCTGCCA
>NW_010314142.1:0-2218 GCF_000700745.2 Antrostomus carolinensis
CACTGAGCCCAAGAACTGTCATCTTAGTCTTTGTGTGTTTAGTTTTGGGTTGGTTTTTAGTTTTTGTTTTCTGTTTTGTTTTGAATCATTCTTGTCAGCTATTTAGTTCTTCAGGTTCTTTCCTTGACTGACACTAAGTGATAGGATTTCTCCTTTTCTTTCTGGAGAGTTTCTTGACGTTCTTATGTCAAACAGAACTTTTGCCTCTGTTACAGATATCAACAGTTACCATAGTTAACAAGCCAAAATCTTCAAAATCTAAAAAATCATCATCAAGGCGGTCTGACAAATCTAAGAAACCCCGTACTAAAAAGATGACGTCACGCACCGCAAATTTGGGCCGAGTACCACCTGCAAAAGGTCCAAGCAAAGCCTTTGTGTACAAAGGACCTGGAGGTGATGCTTATTGTAGGTCATCTCAAAAGTCTAAGCCTTTTGCCCAACGAGATCTAGGTAAGTGTGTCTTTTGTCCTCCCCACTTTTTCTTAAAAACAAAAGAAAAGTAGAAAATGTGGTTCTTATTTGTTGCACTGCTCTAAAACGGGACTAGGACGAACCAGGACCAGCCGGGTCGACTTCACTTTTGTGAATCCCCTGAGGCAACTGAAGGGACTGGTGCTGTGAAACTTAATTTTATCCCTTTACAATCTGCTTGTAACTGAGTTTTGATCTCTTTACAGTCAATGACGGGGAGCGTTTTATAACACGCAGACTTACCCAGGTCCTTTCTGTTATGCAGAGAAAAGTGCGTTTTGCCGTTGCTATTCACATTATTCACAAACATTTGAATGGTAACGCTGCTCAGGAAGAGATCTGACACCTATTGGGTTACCTTCTGTGCTAGTTACTTGCTTATTTTCCTGTCTTAGTTCTTCTATTTATTATCACAGAAGTTTGTGGTTTAAGTTACACTAAGGAAAAACCCAATAATTGAAGAATTAATAATCAAATTAAAGGCTATAGATGGAAAGAAACCTGGCAGAAGTTACTAAAATCAGAGTGGTAGAGTGTCTCACATTAGAAGAATGAAAACAGATGAATAAATTATTGTCCAAACCGGCGTGTTGACCAGCAAATTCGAGTGGCAGTGTTAAAGCTGTGCATCACAGGTTGTTGTGTTTTGGAGTAGAGCTGGTTCTTCTGGGTGCTCCTGCAGAATGCTGCTTTTTAAATATCCTTTTTAAAACAAACCCAATCCATCTCCTTCAAATTCTGTTTTTCTTGCAGTTGTTAATGATGGAATTGCCCCTCCACAAAGGATTCTTTTTCCACCTGAGAAAATTTGTATGGATTGGCAACAAACACGAAATGTTGGAGTTGGACTGAAGAATCTCCACAACACCTGTTTCCTTAATTCTGCCCTACAATGTTTGACCTACACGCCTCCTCTCGCCAATTACATGCTTTCTCTTGAACACACTCGGTCATGTGAGTACTTTCTAACATGGTTAGAAATCCATTGGTCAGCTCTGAAGGTGAACAAACAGCAGCAAAACACTTAGCTGTCCTATTTTATGTGTAGAAGCTGGCTTTGAACATGATCTGAAAGGTCTTTTCCAGCCCAAATGATTCTATGATTCCCTGCTTACATTAATAGGAGGTTCAGAATAGCATCTAAAGTGCATTTGTTCATTTAATGGACCATGGGAAAACTTCAATAAAAGATCATTTCATGCTTCATGTGATCGACATTGCATATAAGTGCATTGTAAAGGAAGACATTTGATGAACATTTGGCATTTGGGTTTCTTGATGGTAGAAAGGTGATAAAATTTAGGCTATTGGTGTCGTAGACTTTTCATCTTTGCAGTCTGGATAATGTAATACAGTCAAGTACTGGAACAGGCTGCCCGGGGAAGTGGTGGTGTCACCATCCCTGGAGGTGTCTAGAAGATGTGTAAACGTGGTGCTTAGGAATGTGGTTTAGTGGTGGACTTGGCAGTGCTAGGCTAACAGTTGAACTTGATGCTCTTAAAGGTCTTTTCCAACGAAAACATTTCATTGGAAATGATTCGATGATTCTATGAAAAATGATAAGTTTGCTGTCGACCTATTAAAAACCATCCTAGAAATCACTACGAGCTAATCTCTCATGACCAAAATAGAAATCTGTGTGGGACTGTATTAAAATTCAGACTGATTTTATCCTAACTAAAATGTTGTATTTTTTAATACCTTGAATTTTTCTTCTTGGAATTCCATTTTTAGACTTGAATTT
>NW_010314143.1:0-10219 GCF_000700745.2 Antrostomus carolinensis
TAACCATTCTATGATTCTATGATTCTGTGATGCATCTGGTCTTGCCCTGGTCCTCGTGCATTTAAAATCTGAGCTGGCTCTTATGTCCCAGTACATGCTTGGCCCTGGGGATCTTTCAAGATTCCATGACCTGTTCAGAGCCCCTCTCCCTAGACAGCAGTGTGTCCTGTTCCTTCTGTCCTTGTCTTTTCCAACTAGCTTGTGTGTGCTTGACAAACACCATATTTCCCAGCAAATATGCAGGACCAACACTGCTTGGTGGTCCTTTGAGCCACTCTACGTAGCCTCTGGCTTCTTTCTGTACCTTCTCCATTTCCCTGTGCCTGGCACAATGGGCAAGGGGGGCAATGCCAGGCGCTCAGGGAGAGAGCTGGTTGGGGAGTCGGCGCAGCGGTGGAGTGCAGCTGCCCAACTGTCAGCAGTTTCTACAGTTGCATAGATATTTTGGCAATCCTTCTTGCACGGTTCTGACCTGAGGGGTTTTGGAGGTTGTTGCAGTTGTTGTCCTGCAAATGTCCCGTTCGGTCAAGGTAGCACAGAGGCAACCCCCAGCCTCTGGGCCAAATGAACACAGACACCAATGTGGTGGATGGCAAATGGCGTTTATTGATGTGCGACACAGCATTATATAGCGAGGGTTCGCAACGTCACTTCCACCTGCTTACATCATAAGGAGGGGACCTATCTTTCCGTACAGCACGATATCTTCCAGTCGCCAGACCCTAACTACCACAGGAGGTGTCTGCAACTGGGGATAACAAAGCCCTCTTGTCTCTACGAAAGGCACTTTGTGTGGAGTCTAGGTATTGCTCTGATTTCATTTCCCGAGCATCCCTCATGGAGGGCTTCCCAGAGGTACGTGTCCCATTAAGTCAGCAGTAAAGACTCGTTGCAGTCCAAACGGAGCCCTGCAAACTTTTCCATCAGGTCCTGTTCCATAGCCAACTGGGAACATGTTTTGCATTTTGAACCTTCATTCACTGCCTGGCATGGTTTTCACAAGAGTTTTTAGCCTGGAAATGGAGCTAGGGAAGTCTTATGAGTCTTGCTTGAGGGCTGTGAGCTCTTCTGTGGAAGGGGCAGAGAGCCCAGGTGTTGGAGCAGGCCTACGAGGCAATGTCTTACCTGTTCAATAATATGTCATTCATAGAATCATAGAATAATTTGGGTTGTGAGGGACCTTTAAAGGTCATCTAGTCCAACTCCCCTGGAATAAGCAGGGACATCTTCAACCAGATCAGGTTGCTCACAGCCCTGTCCGACCTGACCTTGAATGTTTCCAGGGATGGGGCCTCGACCACCTCTCTGGGCAACCTGGGACAGTGTCTCACCACCCTCAATGTAAAAAATTTCTTCCTTATATCTAGTCTGAATCTCCCCTCTTTTAGTTTAAAACCATTACTCCTTGTCCTTTCGCTATATGCCCTGCTAAAAAAGTTTGTCCCTCTCATTCTTATAGGTCCCCTTCAAGTATTGAAAGGCCACAACAAGGTCTCCCTACAGCCTTTCCTTCTCCATGCTGAACAACCCCAACTCTTTCAGCCTTTCCTCAGTGCAGCTGTCCCAGCCCTCAGATCATTTTTGTGGCCTCCTCCGGACTCGTTCCAACAGGTCCATGTCTTTCCTCTGCCGAAGAGTGTATCTGCAGTACATTGTAACCACAAGGACATGATAGGCAGAGCCGAAACTGAACTCAGTTTCCCACCTTCCAGGTTAGCACTACAGTCCCTGGCTGCCTTTCTCCTATCCCATTTGGTATCAGTTGATGGAAGAAGCCCTTGCTCCTCACCTGTGTTATTTGAGCAGTCTCAGGGACCCAGAACCTCCTGCCTCTGTGTGTTCAGGCCCCATTGGTTGCTGCTGCTGGCAGAAAGAGCAGCACATGTGGAGCTGGCTTGCAGAGGAGTGTAGCAGAGGGGGACAGAGTGCCTTTGAGCAGGGCATTTTGCCGGGCTCTGGAGCCATCCTCCCTCCCTGCACCCTCAGTTCCTTGCACAGTGAGTTCCCTGGGAGCTTCCAAGCCAGGTACTGACTCAGTGCATCTGGGAGTTTTGCCTGAGAAAGGAGCCGAGGTGTTGGCCCCAGTCATTAGGAAGTTATCTGAGAAGTTTAGCTGCAGTGACATCATCTCCTTCTTATGTTACTACAAGGAACTTAGATCCTATTATGGGATAGGAGGTAACTCAATCGAGCCTTTCAAGATAAACTCAGACAGGAAGAGAGACATGATTGCCTGAAGGCACCAATTAGACATTTCTGGTGAGATCAGCTCTGTTCAGCCAACACACATGCACACTGGGGCCAGGGAAGACAGCAAGCACCTCACTCCCCAAGAAAGGGGTTGTCTCAGGGAGGGGTAGGCAACCAGCTCTTCCTCCCGCTGCTGTCAACTTAGTCCTCACTCCTTCAAGGGTTGCAGCTTTCTCTCCAGATCGTCCTTTCTTTATGTCCTTAATTCTGCTGTTGATAGATAATCAAGATGCAGAGGAGCTCCCCAGTTTGGAGAGAGAACAGTCCAGCCCAGTACCACCCAATGCTCCCTATGATCTTTGGTGGCAAGTTTTCTCCAACTTTATCAAGGGAAAATATAGCCCAACATATTGCAAAAGATACTAGGAGGATGGATTGGAGTTTGAGGTCCCACTGTCCTGTTGTGACTGGGCTGTGGGCAGCAGAGGAACACAACAGAGTCTATACTGCAGACTGGTTACCTCACACAGCATGTCGAAGGCGTCCAGACAGTCAGCTATTATTGACTCTATTGTGTGCAAGGAAGGAAGAACAGCAGCAAAAGTTGGCGTAGTTCCTGACAGCATGGCGTTGTGCATTTTTATTGGTTTACAGGCTTCAGCTTCACCTGTAAATGCACCAAAGCCAGAAGGAACTGGAAAGATATGGGCAAAGTTGATTCTGCCAGTCATAGACTGAGATTTGCACCACATCTGTTAGGGAACAGAAAGACTGTTTCTGGTTATCCAGTCCTGCACACTTCTGTCAGGCATGTTACAGACAGCAGGATGCATGTGCTTACAGATGTCTGGGAAATGCACTTGTACATCTTCTGAAATGCTGTGGGAGCAGTTCTTGGAACAAGACAGTTGTTAGAAACTACTGGATCTGTGGCACAGGAAACCAAGCATCTTAGATTGACTTGAAAGAGGGTAGGTTTAGATTAGATATTAGGAAGAAGTTCTTCACTGTGAGGGTGGTCAGACACTGGAACAGGTTGCCCAGGGATGTTGTGGATGCCCGCTCCCTGGAAGTGTTTAAGGCCAGGCTGGATGAGGCTTTGATCAACCTGGTCTAGTGGAAGGTGTCCCTGCTGCTGGCAGGGGGGTTGGAACTGGATGATCTTTAAGGTCTCTTCCAACCCAAACCATTCTATGATATGATTCTATGATACGACTTGTCAGAATTAGTACAAAACTTATGACATGCTCACTGCACTGGCAACTGCACATAGTCTCACCAGCACCTGGACCTCCTGAATGGCTGCACTGATTGTATTGGCTTATCTCATGCACACTGTGAAGGAAGAATCTCCCACTCTTGACCTTTTCTCATTAGAAAAGGAATTCCCTACCTACTTGGTTCCTTCTAGGAGTGTTTTTGATCCTAGCATCATCTCTCGACTGTTCCTGGCAAGAAGGCAGGCAATTCCTCCTCATGCCTTCATCAAATACAAACAATGCTCAAAGTAATGAACTGGCTCTTCAAAAGCATGCTGGGCTCTTAACCCTGCACCCACACAAAGCCTACCTGACACTGTCCTGCCCAAGGAAGGACTTCTCTTTCCCACCCCACACAGGTTCCTTTGGCTCCCCAGAGCTGCCACCAGCTATATCAGTAGCAAAGGCATCAGCTAATGGGGCTCAGATATACTTGCATTTGGTGCTGACCTGCTTCTCTCACCATGGCCCAGCACAGATGTGAACATCTGCTCAGGGAATAAAGATGGCATAGGCAATGCCGCAGACCAAAAGCCAATGGACTTTTAATGTTCTTCCCAGGGAGCTCCCTCTCTCCCCACCCCTGTAGTTCCTAAAACAGAAAATCAAGTAAAATCTGAGGTGATTCCAGGCACTTTTAGGACTTTTGACTGTCATGTTGAAGTCATATAAATGCCCCATAACTATCAGCAGTAGAGGCAGATCTAAAGCCAGAAGCTGAGACTTCCAAGCAGCTGGTGATTTTCATATGCTGTTCTTCTTGAATGTTCCACTTAAAATTAGTTCCTTTAGCCTGCAAGACACAGGACAATGCTCTGCAGTGCCTTGCTTGAACCTGTGAAGTCACTTGGAAATCTTGTCCATGCAGACATCTGGAGACCACTGTGTGTTATCTGCTCTCCAGACCTACAGCACTGCTTGACAGCAGGTGTGAGATGAAGTCCCACTTCTAGGCCATCCAGCAGCTCCATGAAAGAGGTATCTTCCTCCATAAGCAACAAATGGGTTAATGCTTGCAAGGAAAACCGAGTGATACAGTGAAATAAAGATTAAAACATCTCCGTGGAAGGTGAGGAGCCAGCCCCAGCCTGTGCTGTCCCATTTACCTACTAATCGGCCCAATTATCTTAGGTATAAATCATAACACAAAACACTTACGGAGCCAGAGTCACACACTGAAGAAAGAAGAGAACTGTTGGGTTGGTTTTTGTTTAGTATAATTGATATAATTACTAACAACTCTGTGCCAAGAACTTCAGCTTTTCTCCTTCCACAAGAGAGTGGAGAGCTGTCTGAAAGCCATAGCAATTAGCAATCCCCACATCCACAGCTTTTATTAGAAAGAATGCACCTCTATTCCAGAAAGAGCCAGCAACTCCCTGAGGAGCAATTAAACAACCCAGAGACATTTTGGTACCAGGAACGCAGCCATCACTTAGTCTATGTTCTCTGTTCCCTTGTCAATGATGCAAAGGCACATAAGGAATCCTGGCCATCGTGCTGCCTTTGACATGTCTTCACTTGGACACTTCCTTGTTCCTAATTTTAACTTCACTAGCTCCAGATAGGTGCATCTTGGTGTGCTATGGTCCAAGCAGACTGCTGTTTCTGAGGCTGCTCAGGCCCTTGTCCAGCTCATTGCAAGCAACAGAAAGTCTCCCTTTCACTCCACTGAGGAATCTGGCTGAGGGCTGATTTTCACACTTTGGAGAAGATTAAGGAAGCAAATACATGGCTGGAGCTCAACAACACTCCCCAAGCACACTACTCTCCAGATAGTGTCTCATGGACAGTAGCCACACTTACCACAACATGCCATGTTGCCACCAGGCAGCCCCTGCAGGCTGAGGAGACAGAAGACTTGGGGGTTCATCTGAGTCTTGCAGAGGTGACCTCTCATTGATGGTAAGGTGTGGAGTTGTGAAGCAGAGCCTGGTATAGAGATGCAGCATGTCAAAAGCTAGTGTCCTTCCAGGAGCATTTACAACTTCCTTAGACAAATCTCAGTTATTGCCCCTGTACTAATCATGGGGATCCACCAATCATAGGTGTCTGAGTACTTAAAAAAAATCCACCAAGGACCCATGCTACCTTACTGGCACTTCTCTCGTACCGACAGACCATGCATGTAAAAAAGTGCCTTTCTTGAGCATATGCTAAATAGCCATAGAGCAAATCCATCAACATGAATGGTTTCTCCAACACCTGGGGCACCATCACACTGAAGCCAAACTCCTTTGTGGCTCACGTCTGTGGCTTTGCCCAGGAGTTCATGACCAAAGTGGGACATAAAGCTAGAGAGTCACGGAGTCCACCTCACTCCCTTGCCATGAACCATGCCTGTCTTGGACAACTTAACCCAGTGCACCAGCCCTTGGCTCTCCATCTCCATGCTTGGCTTACCATCTGCATTTCTGAAAGCTTAATTTAGTTATGAAAAATGATAGCTATTCTCAGTAGATATTTTCATTGTCTGTTCTTTAATTAATTAAACTTGAAACAGAGCATTCACTTTAAAACAATTTTCAGTAAACATATAAGGATTTGGATGAAATAATGTCTCTGAGAAAAGTAAGTAGTACTTTTTTTAAAAAAACCAAAAACATTATGATGCCAAAAACTAACAGAATTCTTATGCTGAAGAAGGAATGGAAAAATTAAGTGAAGACCAACATTTCCCACACAATTTTTAATTTTGGTCAAAAAGTTCTTGTTGGTCCCAAAACATTTTGATGAAAATTTTCAAATAGAGTCTTTAATCTTACCCTGAGCTGCTGCAGGGCTTGCTTTTCTGCTCTTTATTCTTCGGATTTGCCTTCTCAGGAAAATAAATTATGTTATGCTCTGATTTGTTTGTCATCTTGGTGACAGGAGGTAAATTGAGGCAGAACTTGCAACATGCCCACCATTTTCAAGAGGAAAATATACACTGTCTTGTGTCAGAACTCTGAGCAAAGATGCAAATCCTGTGGCAACTGAGCTGAGCTTGGGTGTGATGTGATTTTGTCATCCTTAGAGGAATCAATAGAGATGGCTGAAAAACCCTCAATGGAACAGCCTTGCACCCAAAAATGCCACTTTGTAGCAACACAAGTGTATTGCAGTTCGGAAAAACACATTAATGTGGCAAAATTCAGTTTGAGGTGATGTTATATCAAGACTCGTGCACTGCATTTAAGGGACAGTTGTCCAAGGGAGATCTCAGGAAGGTTTGACAGCACTTCTTAACCAGGTTCAAATCTCCAGCTTTGACCATCCAGGTCAGACCAGCCAGTGCAGGAGATGCTTCTCTCTGTGGCATAGGAAAAGGTTTGTTTCCCAGGATCACCTGAGAATTTCACCCAGGAAATACCTCTCCTACCCCACGTAGAGACCACAGCTTGCACCTGGCCTTTTCTGTGCTCTGTGCATATGATGGGGCATTTGGCCTCGTCCTGCAGACTAGAAGTTTATTGCAGGGTGCTGGGAAGTGGTTTATGAACTAGGAAATGTTGTCTGTGCTCTTTGGACAAGTGTCTGGTGCTGGGCAGCAACAGTGTCTGGGGATCTGCTCCAGTGTCCAAGTCTCATCAAAAATATTACTTTATGTAGTCAAAAATACTAATTTCTATATCACATTCCTTTACGGAGTATCATTGATTTGATGGCTGGGCCATGACAGTTCTGTTAACTTCCTTCTCTCATGCTTTAATAAAGAGACAAAGTACTTTCTCTCTGAAATTTGAATTCAGAGATCTCTCCTTTAGATAGCTTGGAAAAATAAAGTAAGCTCTGTTGATTGTGGATGGAAATCAGAATTTCCTTTTTCCTTGGTATAATTGGTTCCTGGTATTTCATCCAAATTTGAAGTGTTTTCCTTTTATATTTTTATTTTAAAATCTACAGATAACACATTGTATCCTGCTCACCATTGTTGAAATAAGAGATCTTTAAGAGAGATTATTCCCAAACCTAGTTTTTTAACTTTTTTTTTTCATAATAAGTTTAATATTTTTTGGCCTCCCATTCTATTTTGGAACAAAAACAAATCTTAAAAGTTAAAGTTTCTCACCAAATTATACATCAAATTCAACTGCCTCAAGGTTTCCATGATAATTTAAAAAAAAAAAAAAAATTGGCAAATCAAGGACAAAGAAAGGCCTGAACATGTGTGATACAGAGAGCACAGGCTTAATTCCTGTGCCGTGACATATGGTCTGACTTGTTCGTGGTGCTTTTGCAGGTAGCTCTGGCTGTTTGGATCAAACACAGGACCCCAAGCAGGGCTGCCACATATTTCTCATTTCCAGACAAACCCTTTTCTTCTGGAATGTGGCTTTGGCCACATGTCTGGCTGTCCTGCACATCATGCAGCAGTGGGTCTGAGCAGGCTGTGGGGTAGCCCAAATAGGGCTGTGCCTCCACAGATCGGCTCAGGCAGGTCCAGGGCAAGCCCAGCCCTAGGGGATGCAGCTTTCATGCTCAGTTTTAAGGGGGGTGCCTGCAAGCCACAACTGGCCAGTGTCCATCTGATGGGTCCATGTGAAAGGCCTAAGCCCAATCACTTTGTTTAAGAAGCTTCCATCAGTTGGCAGCACTAAATGGCCATCAAGAAGGGTTCATCTTTGGCAGCGGTCAAACATCTCCAAGCACAGGCAGAAGCCTTGCACGGAGACCTCCTTATGCAAATCACTATTTACAGCTTAATCCAATCTCCCTGGCCATCAATCCATCCCGCCTCGGCATCAAAACTCCCTTTGCATAACACTGCAGGCTCATAAAGCAATGCTAGATCCATCTCTCACTTATCCCCACCCTGTTTCTTTCCCACTCAGACGCCTGGATGCAAACCTTATCTCTGTGGTGCCTGAGAAGAGCTTTGAGGGGCTGCTCTCCTTGCGTCACCTGTGGCTGGATGATAATGCCCTGACGGAGATCCCTGTCCGAGCTCTGAACCACCTGCCAGCACTTCAAGCCATGACCCTGGCTCTCAACCAGATCTGGCAGATCCCCGATTACGCCTTCCAGAACCTCAGCAGCCTCGTGGTGCTGTAAGACTTCTCCTCTTGTTACTCCCTCGCAGTCGTGGCATCCTCTGGCTGGGACAAGGTGCTGACCACGCCTGGCAAATGGGGTCCTCCTCCCATGGGAAGACCTGGTGGTCACTTTTTGCTGCAGGGGCAGCAGGCAGAGGTTTTGTTCATGAGAGTCAAGGAATCCCCATCATTTGATACAAAATGCTAAATTGCCTCATTCAGATTTTTTCATATTTTCCCCATTTTTCATTGAAAAATCAAAAAGCTCCCCGATATTAGTCAAAAAATGCTTTGCATTTTTTAAAAAAAAGTCAGTATCTAAAGAAAAAGCAGGGTTTTTTTCCCTGAAGATTCAAGCAATAAGAAGCTTCTAATTTCTATTTCCTCCTCCAATGCCTGAGTTAAAACTACAGAAATTTCTATGAAAAAAAAAAATTGCAACAACTTGCAGTCACATCAAAAAGTAGTATTTTTTTTCTTGGGAAAACATGCCAAGAAAACTTTTTGACCAAATATGATCTTGAACAAAAGGTCTAACCTCAACACCTTGTCCAAGCCTGTGCGTGCTTATTTGCATGACTGTGTTATATATGCAGATAAACTATTCTTTGCAGTGATCACAACCCCACAGTGCATGTTGCTGTGTAGTTTGCATTATAAATATTTTACTGACAGCAGTGCTTCTCTCAGAAGATACCTGGTCCAGGAGGGAAACATTTACTCCATGGGCAGTGAGACACATTAAAATGCTCTGCAGCTTGTAATCAGAAAGCAAACTGATGTCTTTGGCAGTTACATCATGAGGTGCACCCTTCCTATCAACAGAGGCTCATATATTATCTAGCTTCTAAAATGAAGTTTACATATTCAAATTAGCTAGACATTACTTTTTGGTGTTGATTAGCAAGTTCAGGTGTGATTGCCAACCACTTTGGAGCTCCTGTCCAGGTAGCATCTACATGAAATGCTACCTTTGAGTTTGGTAATGTGAATTGATACTAGGGTATTAAGTAACCTCAGCATGTGGTGCCTTAGTGAAAGTTTAGCAATTATTTCACTTTCAAAATTTAAAGTGTTTACTGAAGCCATCTAGCATAGAAAGTGCTTGGGCAAAGCACAGTCCAGAGTTTTATTAAGCACCAACTTCAGCTGTTTAGACAAAGCATAAAGGCTTATTTAGGAGAAATGCTCAAAAAGTGACTTGAGAAATGTCAAATAAGTTGTTTTCACCCACAATAGTGCTCATTCCACAATGCATCCCATGACCATCATAATGCAACCACTTCATTCAGCTTTAATAGCTAGCACAGCGGGTGAGCTGACATTTGGGGTTTTATTTCAGTCTCAAAAGCATATTGCTTTCATTCTGGCTTATCCCATACTTTGGGTGAGAAGCAACTCCTTAATTAAACAGGCAAGCTCAAGAAATAAAAGTCATTGACCATTAGGTCACAAGGGAGAAAATAATGTCCCACCACAGACAATTGGAAGGGAACACATGTGTGATCCTGCCAGGCGCTGTGGGACACGATGCTAAATTTTTGTGGGATCACAAGTGTTTGGCAGAACTGCACCCATAAATCTGCCCTATGCTTCCATGCATACCCTTGTCAGCACACAGCCAGTGGAAAGTCACCCAGTGTTCTTCCTGCACCCCTACCAGGGATGTTTCCCTGCTTCAGACTCACCCACCAAGCTGAGAAGCAGACCCTCCCAAAAGCCAGCCAAGCTGGGCAGCAAAGTTTGCGAGGAGAC
>NW_010314143.1:10254-36961 GCF_000700745.2 Antrostomus carolinensis
CTCTGCAAATGTCTGAATTTGCACTTAGATGGAAAAGAGTTGGCTGCTACCATAAACATCAGGGAACTTCTAGCCTGAGAGGTATTAAAATGAGCACCTGGGGGAGGAGAGCCAAGGGCAGCTGTGGAGGAGCACAGGGGAATCTCTCCTATACAGCTTGAATAATACTCTTGGACACGGCTGACCGTGGCTGAGGGCATGACCTTCCCAGGTACAGAGATGTGCAGAGATGTGCTTTTCCTCCTCCACACACCTTGGGCCTTTGGGAGAGATGTGGGTGATCATCCTGCGCTGACACAAAGCACCAATATCAGAATATACAAGCCTCAATCCAGAACAAGTTAAGGGGTTCAGTCTCTGCTAATAAATTACACCTCTGTTGAGGAATTCCCTGATCTTATTCCCATCCATTGCTGCTGCAAATTTCTAACTAGGGCTGCAGGGTGTTCAGTAAGCAGAGCCTCATGTAAATCACTCATCATTAAATCTGTGAGTCTCAGTAACTGGCGCCATCCATCCTTTCCCCAGCTTTGATAACGAGGCCTTCATGTGCTGTGATGTTGGCGCTGTGCTGCTGATGGCAGAAGGGAGATGGATTGTTTGATCAGGATGGCTCATGGGAATAGGTTACCTCCAAGTCTGATCTATTCAGGACTGAATGTGTCTTAGCATCAACAAGCAGAAATAGTCCTGAATATTTTTCAGCCTTTGATTTATATGAAGCAAAGGGGTTTTTACAAAAGGCATAAAAGATTTTTCATTTAGAAGTGAGCATCTGAAACCCCCATGCTGCTGTGCTGACAGGCTGATAAAGTGCATGACAGCAGTTCTTGTTAGCATCCCTCATCATCTCTGTCAGTTGAATTCAGCAGAAAGTCAACTCTCAAAGCAGGAATCACAGCACCTCCTTCAGCCTCGCTCCCCAAAGGGGTCCACACATCCTGCAGCAAATTCTGACATGACGAGTTTGGGAACCATAGCCAGGAATTCCCTCAACACCTCAGATGTGTCCGTGCTGCCACATTTCTGCAATGGGCTGCAATTCCCTTCTTTCCTGGTGTCACCAGAGGAGTTGTGAGCACTCGCAGTAGAGAAGCTAGGAATGTGGATTGGACACAGAGTCAGAGTGACCTCTCCTAAACAGGCTAGGCAGTAGAGGGGTTTTCTCTGCAGCCCTGTAATGACAGACCTGCAGGCTAGAGAAAGTCTTTGGGTAGTTTTACTTTCACCACATGACAGGGAATCCCTTAAGTTAGAGCAAATGAGGTCAAAACCCAGATCCTTCTCTGTTTGGGTCCACAGGAAGCGTTAGCTCCTGGAAACCCCACTGACTCAGAAATTCCTGCAATGCTAAACATCCCGCTGTCAAAAGGAGCCAGCGTTTGCTGCCTCACACACAGTGAGCTTGGAGCCAGTGAGTTAACTTGGTCCCATAATGAAAAAAAGATGCTTCCCTCCTCTGATCTGGCCCCAAGTCTTGTCTACCCCCACATTAGTCTTTCAAAAACAAGGACTCTGGGAAAGTTGTTTTCAAGTCGTTACCTGTTAGTCTTGCGTAATGCCCTCTAATTCTCGCACTCTGTCTCTACCACCTCTGTGCCATCTCTGTATTTGTTACTGTCATACCCTTCCCTCATCGTGGCTTTTCCAGTCCCCATCCAGTTAACTGTTTTGCAGTCAGAAGTTAGTCTACATATCACACTTGTTTGTTCGTCCATACCTTTGAGATGGAGAGAACAGAACCACACACTGTAGCAAGGACAAAAATTGCCAGTTTATACAATGGTATAATGCCATTCTGTAGCCCATTTTCTCTTTTCTAGTCATTCCTATAATCTGATTCACTTTTCTGACAACTACTAAACAACAACACCTCCTTCCAGTAGATATTTAAAAGCCTGTTACCACATATGCTCAGGTTTTCCTCCCTCTACAGCACTTTATATAAATGCAACATGAATTTCAGCTGACGTTAAATTGTCAAGGACAAGCCATTCATCTGCAAATGCTTCCCTCCTAGGTCACCCAGCAAGACCTTTGAGCTGAATGTGTTGAGACCTGAAGACAGTAAATGAAGGATATTTAGTAGAATTTCTCTTTCTTGCAGTTTTTATCATGTAAGGACATGCATGATGCAGCTCTCTAACAGCATGGTTTAGTGAGCAGAGGAGAAAACTAGTTTCCAGGACTCCTGGGTCCCCATTCCCAGACACAGAATCGTAGGGACCTCAGGAGATCATCCAGTCCAACCCCTCTGCTAAAGCAGGTCGCACAGGAAAGTGTCCAGGTGGGTTTTGAACATCTCCAGAGATGGAGACTCCACACCCTCTCTTTCTATTTTGGTCCTTGATCTGGTGTTACTCTGCCCAAAACTTTCAAAAGGGCCCTCTGATTTTCAGTATCTTCCTTGCCTGGGAAGAAAAATCAAACATCTCATCTCTGCTTTCCAGGAGAGCTGAGTGCCTGTAGTTTCAGCTGATACCTGTGGGACTCAGAGCTCCCCAGCATAACAAACCCCAGTCTGTTAGATCAGTGTCAGGAGGAACCTGTGTGTCTCTACCTTCACCTGTACAAAGCAGTTAACAAGTCCCTCCCTGAGAAGTTCTTGGGAACCTCAGTGTTTGTGGGGAGTGCCAGGCATATGCAATTCATTATTACTAAGAACAACATCACCTGGAACATCTGGGTCTCATTCATGGGCCTCTTAATTTGCAAAAGTGCTTTTCCTCTCTGAGGACCGAGCATGCTGCCTTGGCAAAAGTGAGTTTCCCTCTCCAGCACTTGAGGAAGAAGTGAATAGTGCACCTCTGACAGTGTCACTCCTGATTCAGCTTTATTCTTCACCAGAGAAGTCTTGTGTTGGTCCTTCACTGTCAGAAATAATCCACAGGAATTTGCACCATTTATTATTTAAGTTTCTCTACTTATCCATGGTCAAATTGAGGAAAAGGACAATTTTACCACAATCAAGCTGGAAATTCATCATGGCAATGGCTGGTCCAGCGGGAGAATTCGTATCATGTCAGATTTTAACTTAGTTCAATTATCTAATGCAAATAACTGATGGAAAATATTTACATTTGTTCTTTTTGAGAAGAAAAAATGAAGTCATTAGAAATTAAAGCAATGGAGAATACACCACTTCTCTTTGTAGTTTGTTCCAGTGGTTAATCATCCTTAGTGTTAACAAAAAAAAAAAAAAGCTATATTTCCCATCTGAATTTTCTTTGGCTTTGACTTCAGACATTTGTTCTTATTATTCTTTTCTCCACTAAATCACAGAACCATTTTAGTACCCATTTTCTAACCAGGAAGAATCCTATACATTATGCTGCACTCATCCCCTTCATCTTATTTTTAATAAGCTAAACAGATTGAGTTCTCTAAGTCTCCATCCTAGTTTTTTCCAGCCCTTGGATCATTTTTATTGCTCTTCTCTGCATTCATTCCAAATTGTCAACATCCACTTAACAGTGTGGGTGCCAGAAATACATTTAGCTTTCCAGAGCCAGTTTCACCAGTGCACAATGCAGATGTAATACAATTTCCCTTTCCTTACGTTTTACTCTCTTGTTCGTTCAGACAACCAGTATTGAACCAGCATTGAGCTCAACCTGCTTTCCCCTCTGTGAGAGACAAATGACAGAAGTGCCCTGTCTCATTGAAAGTGGTATTTCCAGACTTGGAGCTCACAGCACTAATGCCTGTGTTGGACTGTCTCTCATTTCAGTACAAGATTGTTCTTCAGGATCTTTTAATACAGTGGAAAAAATTATGGAAAAGGGAGTTAAATGAAAATGAAACAAATTCTACTAGGAGTGCTGCAAGGTTGATTTGGAAAAATCTCGTTTATGCTCAGTTTGTGATAAGAAATTGCTGGCAAGGCCAGAAAATCTTCCTTCTAGAAACTGTTGTGCTTTTTTTTTTTTTTTTTTTTTTTTTATGGGGCACAAATTAATCTTGTAGGATTGGTTTTTTTCTGGTGTGTTTCTAAAGTCGCGTCACCTGAGACACTGACCAAGATGAAGTGTCTCTCTCCAGACTCTCTGGTGGATTGTGGCCAGTTGGGACTCTGCAGCCACTGTAATTGACACTGCCTTTCAGGAAGACGTGGCGTGGGTTCAGGTGGCACAGTAGAGGAGCTATCCTGTCTCATGACATGAGGTAGCACTTGTGCTCCTGCAGCAACACATGGGGCAAATTGTCTGCCATCCTGCCAGAGGTCAGTCGTGAAAATTGCTTTTCCAGAGGGACAACTGTTTTTTAATGGAGGTGCATAACTGAAAAACATTCTACAAAAAACCAATGACTGTTCTGCTCCTTCCTGTGCAAAGCTACTCTCATGGCTGATTGCCCAAAACCACCATGGTACTGACCTGCAAAGGAAGATGCACAGATCTTACAGGTCGTTGATCTTACTGAGGACAGTGGTGGATACTAGCTCCAGTAGCAAGGCCTTAAAGATTTCTCATGCTTTTGCATCACAAGGGGGGTTTTTATAGCCCAGAACCAAGTATCTTGAGCTGCTATCAAACCAGTTGTAATTTACAGGGCAGAATATAACGTTGTGTGGGTTGAGCTCAAATTGACAAACACTGGAGATGTTGCAATTCCACTTGTTAAAATTTGTTTACCCAGGGAGAAAAAGAAGGCAAGATAGAAGAAAGGAACGTGTTTTCAAGTGTTTACCTTTCCAGCTCTCTTGTTTCTATTATTGCCATGTGGTTGGCTAACAACTCTAGAGTTCAGCTTAGACAGCAATTTTTTTATAACTTTCTTTTTGGATTGCTCATAATTTTCTCACCAACAAAGAACACCCTTCTGATGATTTTCATTACTCTGCCTCCAAACAAAGCACTTTAGAGCCAAATATAAACACAGCAGGTGATTGCTTTCCTATTCTGTCTCCTTGCTTGACTTGAGCGATAATAGTCAGCTTCTCAGCATGTCCAGGCTTAAACAAGGTGTCCTGAGGTACCACTCCAACAAATCCTGAAGGAGCTCACATCTTCCTCAGTATTTTCTTCCTCCCCATGCTGTCCCTTCACAAGGAGACAGAGGTATGGGGCAAGGAGTTCCTGTGGTACCTCTTGCTGCAACTATAGAGCAACTCCCGATAGAATTCCTCAATTTGCAAAATGCAGTATCCTGTGCTCAAAGGGACACAAAATTGTTGGCACCATCTTGCACTGGAAGTGCCAAATGAAGTAAGGGCAACATGTTCTGAAGCTATCCCATAAGGTTTGATAGAGAAAGCCACCCGGACTTGAACTTCTTTTCTTGTAACAAAGAGAAATTTCTCCTGTAAGATTCTGATTTTGATCTCAGCTTCTTTTCTCCTCTAAGACTCACGATCAAACCAAGTTTTTTGCAGGCAACTTACTTTTCTTTTTTTTCCATTTGCTCAAAGGAGCAAACATATTTTTGTCACATATCTTTCTTTCCCTTCCCTTCCCCTTCTTCTGAAATGTTTGTATGTTCTCATCCCAATGACAAACATCCGTCTTGGGCTCATTTCTATTTTGCAAGCCTCTACCAAACTTCCCTAGAGCCTGGCTGTCTCTCCACTCCCAGCTCCCTCCTGTTTTACTCTAGAATATTTGGCAGTGGGAGCTGCCTGTGCTCAGCCAAACAGCTCACACTTGAATCCAGGTGGAGTGAGAGATTTTTCAAGCCGAGACAGATTTAGATCAAGCAGCAAAATAACGAAAAAGTGATTGATCCACCTGCCAATATGGAGTCCCCCCAGGCTCTTGGAAGGAGGCAGCAGTGTTGGACAAGGGCTGGTGTGTCCCTGAGAGTGGGCAAAGGGGGAAAGGACCCCAAAGCCAAGTGGTATGTCAGCAGATTAACCACATGCTGCTCTGTGCTAAAGGAGAACCTGGACTGTAAAATGAACTGATGAGGAAACCTAATCTGACAGAGAGCAAAGAGGGTATCCTGCCCCGGTGGACCCTACCTCCTCAGTGGGCATTTCTCTGCACAGACCACCCCAGTGCAAGCATGGACATCACTAATCTGCTTAAGTGCAGGCCGGTAGAAGTGCAGTCTGGGCAGCAGTGGGTTGTCTTCTCCTTTCAGCAGACTTTCCTCAGGCTGTTCCAAGGTCTCTCTTTATGGACTTCAAGGTGCCCTTGAGTGGGATTTCAGAGAGAGATGAACAATGAGCCACATGGATCCCACCAGCTGCAAAGGAAGCCAAATAGCAAAAACACTCAGTTGTACACACACACACAGAGTCTCTGATAATTGGAGAGGAAGAATCCAGGACTTAAGGTCATCAGTTTGCCAAAAAAACTGAGACATGGGTCCATGGAAACAGATAACCCAACAGATGAGACTCCAGAGGAACTCATCACCTATGGAGGAAAAATACCACAGGTGGCTTTGCAGGCCAAGGGGCCACCAACACATGGCACTTCAGCACCAGCACTGGGGTGGTGCTGGGAGGTCCAAAGCCCTTAAGCACTAGATGTTTGTAGCATGTAGCACCAGGGTGAAGGGGCACAGGGAAAAAATCACTGCCTTACTGTAGAGAATGCGCATCAGCCTGTCGCATGGCCCCTGTGCTTCAGCCAGATGTTTTGAAGCATTAAACTGGAGACAACTTTAATTGCAATCAAACTGGAGATAATCTAGGAACTGGCAGGACATTTTTTTTTTTTTTTTTTTTTTTTGCAAGTAGAGATAATAAACTGTGACTAACAGGATGATTTTGAACTCAAAGCCTTCTTGCTGCTAGTACTGCTCTGAGGGGTCCAAATATGACTGTCCTTAGATAGCACCATCTGCCCATGAATAACTGCTGAAGCCACACAGTACTTTGTAGGGTTGGGTCCAATGTAAGATGAGATCTGTGGTGTTTCTTGAAGCATCTTGCTTAAACATGTTCATCCAAAGTCACCCAGCAGCTGTGAAAGTGGAGAACTCAGGGAAACTTCTATGTCAGCCTGGATTTCCTGGGAGAAATAGGAGCTCTGTAGCTGCTCTTCAAACACTATTGCACCTAGGATGTGTCTCATGGGGCAAGAGAGAGGACCTTATAACACTCCTCATCACCCCAGCCCAGGCTGTGCTCAGCTTGCAGGATGTCCCTGGGCCATGGCTTAGACTGGAAGAGGTTGGCTTCCACCTCCACTGACTATCTCTGTTTTGTCCACAGGCACCTGCACAACAACCGGATCCAAAGCCTGGGAGCCAACGGCTTTGATGGGCTACACAGCTTGGAAACCCTGTGAGTCACCTGTTTTCTTCTCTGTCCTAAAGACCTCACGTGTGTTCATCCCCTCCAGCACAGCCCACAAGAAAGGGCTGGTGTCTCTGGGTCAGCCCCACTGCATGTTCACTCATCACCACCACACTCTGAAGGCAGCAGCAGGGCTGGTTCCAGGTGCCAGTCCAGCAAGTAGAAGCCCAAGGCATGATGCTTCTTGGGGTGGTGGCAGACTGGACTTTCTCCCTGTGTCTGTGCAAGCTGGTCTGCCTGTGCTGCTGCTGCTGCAGAGGGGTCTGCACATGTGGGTAGAGTGGCTGGGAGGGGGCTCTGAGGCCGTGGAAACAAGTCTAGTTCTGGTGCAACCCAGAGAGCTTGCATGCATGTCCTACTCAGGGAGTGTCCCTACCTCATCATCACATGTGTGTGGTCTCAAAGCCTCCTAAACACCTGACTGCACCAAAATGAGGGACTGACTTGAGTTCAAGGCTGGTTAAATCCTCAGGAATCTGTGGAATATCTGTCTTTGAGATGGTTTTATGTCACCTGGCATCATGCATAACCTGCTGACTTCATCTTGCACCGTGTTCTTGACATGGTTGTGTAGGCAATCTGTCAGGAGACTTCGGGGGAAGATGTGAAGCATGAATGAACTCTCCTCCAGGACACATCTTCATTAGCAGCAGATGGGTCTCCCTGAACTCACAGAGACCTAAATCTGTCGGCCTTGCCTTGCACACAAAGGCAGTGTATGACAACAGTATGAATTGACAACAATATGAATTGCTTGGGTCTCATGTGCCGTACATTGGCTTAGGAGGAAAAATAAACAAGCAAGCAAATCAATTAAGACTCTTAAAGACTGGAAGAGGTGCCTGTTGCCTTCAATTGTGCAGAAACATGTCCCTCCATGCAGGCCTTGAGGTCAGAGTCAGGCCCTCACTCCTTGCCAGGGAGAACTGGGTCATGGCAAAAAGAGGTGACACTTCCCAGCATTCAAGTGCCACTCAAAGGAGACAGGGCCCCTCTGTGCCCAGCACTGTGCCAGCAGCAGTGATCGGGTGAGACTGGAAGCAGCAGGCAAGCCCTTGGTCCCTAGAGACCCTCCTCGGGGGCAGCTCCACGACTCGCATTGTCTCTGACTTTCAGACCAGCACATTCTGGGGCCACCCAGAAGGGCTCAGCTGGGGAGAGGTTGAACCATGCCAGGGATGGTGTGGAAAGGGAGACTGCTGAATGGTCTCCTCTGGTGACCCACAGATCTCCCCCATCACTGTGCCAGTTTGGCGCAGGCAAATACGTGAGGGCAGAGTCATGGCATCCACGCAGCACAAAGGCAGGCAGGTTGCAGGAGGGAGTGGAGGACTTGCTGGTGGAAGAAAACCCTGTTTGGGTTATAACCCAGGCAGACCATGCAGCAACATCACAGTCTATGTCAGGGCAATCTTATTCTGTAGCCAAGGCAGTTAAAGCCACCCTGCTCCATCCCAGGCAAGACAGAGCTGCAGAGAAGCTCGCCCCTTATTTCCTGTGGGAAAGACTAAAGGGCTTTCATTGCCCTGGAGATAATCCCGTTTCCACAGACACTTGTGATGTCCCTTTGCTCCTGCTCTAGCATTTTCTTTGCCTTTTGTTGCCCATCTGAGATGCCCCCCAGCATTCACGGGAGCTCAGCATCTCTCTCTCTTGCTCTCAGCCTCTGCAGGGACAGGACTGCACAGCACTGCAGGGACATGGGTCTCTGCAGGGCTGTGGCAGTGGAAGTCCTGTCCCTGCTGATCAGGCAGCCCTGGGAGTATTCGATCTCCAGGGTTCTCCCTTTGAAGCAGGACTACTGCCTGTGTCCAGGATTTGATAGCCTGGACTTGTGCATTTGAGTATCCCACAACCCCTGTCCTCCACATGCAGCCTGAAGCTGCAAGGACAGAGCTGTGGGCAAGATCTCCAGACTCTCCTCCACATCTGATCACACTGGAGGAGTGTCCTCAAAAGAGAGTGACTGGCTTTTGCTTTTCTTGGCCTGAGTGTCTAATTCTTACCTCCAGGCCAGCAAGTATTTCAAGTCACTGATCTTTGAGGAACATATTCTTCCTTAAGTGGAGCCACCCTCCTGTTAATCTACAGCACTCATCTGCCCTGCTGACCAAAGTTGGCCAAGCTTTGTGGCAAAAAACAGCCAAGCATTTGGCTGCAGCAGCCCAACCAAGCTGCCAGACTTGCATCTACCTACCACCCCTCAGCTCCTGTGCATGTGGAGACTGTTACAGTCTCTGCACATACCCTTCAACTCAAATTATGATTACATTCTGTTGACAGCACCAGCACGTTTTCTTGGCTTATGGAGGCCAAACTGTGTTCTCAGTTACCCCGTGGGCGTTACCTCCTGGAAGGATGGTAAGAGTCGGTGAAGACAGAAACTTCTCCAGGGTTCCTAAAATGAGTATTTGTGGCCAGATGCTGATTATAAGCCAGGCATAATAGTTGAAGAACTGTAGAAGTTGAGAGGAAAAAAATTGTTTGGGGCTTTTCAGAAAAGCCTAGGAAGTTTTAGGTGCAGAAACCTCCATTCCCCTAAGGGAAATGTTTCTTTTCATATTTAGCTAGACAGGGTAACTTCTATTTTTATCAAATGCAGTCAACACCTTAAGAGAAACAGCACCCACTGCTCCATGCAGGTCTCAGCATTGTGCAAGATGCCTGCACACAACCATGCTGGATGCCTACTCCAGGTCCTATAATTTCTGCAAAAACAGATCCCACTGGAGCATCTCGGTTCTTGGAGAAGGCTTGGCCCTGATATTTTAGGAGGGCAGCAAATCTAGAAAGAGGTAAAGTGAAGCCACATGAATGACTTCATGTTTCCCCTGCGTTAACCTGTAGCTACTGCACTCTGCCAGGTATAGAGCAAGAGCAGCTGTGTGTTTGCCATGCTGATGAAGGGGCAGGTAGATTTACAACACCCGTCAGGTCTCAACTGGTCAAACACCAGCTGGAGAAAGTAGCTCAAATAAAATTTTCTCTGTCAGGGCAAGATCTGGCTGTTCACCAGCCTCCAGCATCATCTTCCTGCGGAGGAAACCTGGGCAGGAGGACTGGAAGCAAGTCAGAGCTGCTCTGGCCAGATTTCCAATAGGGTTTCGAAATAGCCTTGAAACCTGGTGAGATTCTCTCACCAGTTCCCATTAGCCTGAGAGATGACACAGAGCAACCCTGCAGGCCTGTGGGAAGAAAACCCAAGTGTGGCTGAGCCATGAAACCACATATTAGATGGTCAAAGTGGGTGATACTTAGCTTTTTCTAGCCTTCTCCCAAAGACACAGAGTAAATAAGGGTATAAATGTCCTTATATGACAAGTTCTTCCTGTAGCCCCTTTGGGTAATGGACTAGATCCTTTAAATAAGGGGGTGCCCACACACGAGGCAGAGCAGAGCCAGTGCTGCCCGGTGAGCAGAGCAGGGCCACCTGAGCATGGAGACTTTAAATGCCAAGGAAAGGACAACTGTAACCCATAGGTATGCCCAGAGGGGAAGACCTGTGGCCAAGGGGAGGTTTGGACCACCACAAGTGTCCTGTGGGGTGGGAGAATCCCGAGAGAGCTTTGGGTGAGGAGTGGGGCAGAGGAGAAGAGGAAAGTCAAGAGGAAGCACCATGGCAAGGCATGCCAGAAGCTGAGCTCCAGCCACAGTGCTCTTCACATTGCTTCACTGCTCCTGCTTTGCTTTGTAAAACCTGCCCTGCAGTGCATTGTTCTTTAGGCAGTTTAACATGTACCGTAAAATATTGGGCAGCTTCCTGCCATCTGGATGGAAGGATCTTAACTTTTACATTTCCTGATTATGTTGGACTAAATTTCTCAGTCTTTAACAATGCCAGGAGAAGGGGAGGGGGATTAGATTATACCTGTTCTGTAACATAAGCCTGGTAAGTAGGGATGCTTATGGAAAAGCTGATGCAAAGAGAAGTCAGCTGCAGCCAGGAGCATTGCTGCAATGACACAGGTTGATTCCTGTAAACATTCAGACCTTGTACTCAGAGGCGGCGGCACGGTGCTAAGGGAGACAGGGCTGTGTTTTCAGAGCAGCAGCAAGGAAAAAACGTCATCTAAAGGCTTGCATGGTGCTAAGCCATACAAGTTGCCCACTACTGTTTGAGGACAGTATTTCTGATGGGGGGATCCTTGTGACATTAATTTCCATAATGACACTCGTCTTGTGCACAGGTTTCCTCCTTAACCCCTTCATCTGGAAAGCTGACCAGTATCCTAAGGCCCTTGAGCTTTGCAGCCAGTCTGAATGCAACCTAAAGGCTGATGAATAATTGCCTCATGCCTTGTAGTGCTTGACTTTGACCTCATTAGATAGGCTGTGGTGATGCTGACCTTAGTCCTCTGCTTCCCTGGAATACAAATGTTTCATGGATCAGACCTGGAGGAGAAGGTGAAAGCATAAAGTCCATCCAGATGGCCAAGTCCCAAATCACTGCTCTCTGTAGGGTGAAGGGATGGAAGGGGTAGGCAACCTGAAACTATGATGCCAAATATATAGAGAGATATATGTATGTCTGTGTGGTGTGTGTGTGTATAGCACTTCACAGATAGCCACAGGGAAGGCATCTAATCACTGAAGCTGAATTTCAGAGCTGGCCCGCAGGTTCTAGCTCCAAACATCAGCACACATAAACCATCATTTAGCATTTCCCAGCCTGACTGCCATTAGGGAGCCCTCAGTTTTGCCAGTGTTCCCACGGCAAACCAGACAGCAAGTGGAGAGTGCAGCCAAAGGGGTGGAGAGGTTCCTGCATGGATCTTCCCATGTCTTCCACCAAAACAGTAGTACCTCACTGAAAACACCCCTGGGCTGGGAGCTCTGCTTTGAAGAAAAGGAGTGTTTTTTCTCTCATCAGGACTGTTTTGCCCAAGCAGAGAGAGGAGATGTTATGGCCCTGAGCGCTGGCTGCCACACACACGACAAGGAAACCCATCAAGGCAAGTCCTTGGGGTCTCTGATCCGGGGTACACAAATAACAGCAACGGCTCCAGCAGGTCTACGCTCTCCTGTGGCTCTTGGGTGTGAATGCTGAGCAGCACCCTGTCATGGGTCCCTCATCACAAAAGCCACCACGTTTTCCCCAATAGCTGCTCAGGGCTCAATTTTGAGCTGCTGAGGCAAAAGGAGAAATGCAAAATTAAGAGCTGTGGTCCTCTCAGTGGTCCTGTCCAAGGACATGGCTTAGTCCCCTACACACATGGAGCATGAGCTGAACCAAGAACAGGGGCCAGGACTCCTCCCTGCCCTGGCACATGCAACCAGACCAGACCCTGACACTGGCAGAGAGTGAAAACGTGTCTTGGCAGCGTCCTGCCTCCCCACCCTGCAGCAGCACTAAGGTGGCTTCCGGGGCAGAGGCAGGGATGGGAAATTAACAGCTGCTCCCAGGACCAGCCCAAAATGATGAAGGCCCCCAGGCCACGGCCAAACCAGCAATGATCTGTCCCAGAAGTGCTGCTCTTCTGACTGTTCGGGCATCTCCTGCCCATCTCTGACACAGACATGATGGGGAAGCTGTTCAGAGAGGCTCTGCAGCCCTCACCCATCCGCTCCGCCTGAGATGACCCTGCTGCTTCCTATCTCTCTGAGTTCTTCCTCCCCATCCACATCCCTGCCAGCTCCTCCACTCATCAGACAAAGAAGATAAATCACTGGGAAAGAGCAAATCTCCATTCATTTAAAAACCTTTTAATTTATTTTTTAAAAATAGCACTAATAAATTAAAAATGTCTCCCAAAAGGGCTGAATCCAAAACCCTCTGGCTCCAGGCATTTTATCTGTCTAACCTTGCCTCACAGGAAATGCCCTTACCACAGGCTTTTGCAGCGTGCTGCCCTATTATCCGGGTAATTAGTCTAGTCTGTAAAAGCAGAGCAGAGCTGGAACCTACCAACTCCTCCAGAGAGCTGGATTTTCTATGGGAGGGGGAAAAAAAAAAAAAAGGAAAAAAAAAATTAATAAAAAGTGCACCTCAGGCAAAGAAGGCAGGAAGAAGGAAATGGGAAGTATCTCTACCACAGCTCATACAAGGGTTGTTTAACCCTTTTTAGGGCCAGGCAGGCTTTGCTGTTCTGGAAAATTGTCTGCCATGTGCTACCTTGCTCCTTGAGGGGCATTTGTCTTCATCAGCAAGTTTAATTTGAATCCTTTCATGCAGTCTCTCGATGCTGATCCCATTCTGTGCAATTCCCAAAGTAGCTGGTGGTTTTGACTCCTTCAAGGATGTCCTGTTTGCTGCGTGGAGCTGCTCTGTTCCTTCCTCAGCATCCTGATGCTCCAGCCCTGTTGTGGGTCTCCAGGCAGCTCATCAGAGGCAGCTTGGCTCTACAGTCCCCCTCTGCCCTGCCAGAGGAGGGAGGGGACCTCAGCAGAGGCTTGGGTGCCCAGATTCAGGGGATAGAGAAAGGAAGAGGCAGGTGGCTTTTTGGAAAGAGGGACCACAGCTCAGGACTCTGGTTGCATGGAGCCCTATATCTGGTGCAAGAACAGAGCTACAAAGTTCATTGCCTACTCTGATCATCATGTAACTAGAAGGTGACTTTTCCAAACAGAGAAAGCTACCTGTAAAAATGAATTGGCAAATGCACAAAGCACTGTCTGGGAGCATGGGGACAGGACACTTCCCTTGTGCGTTCTCTTTGGGCCAACTAGTCCCAGTTTGCTGCACCTTCTCTCCCAAGAGCAGAAGCCTGGATTGCCAGAAATGTGTCCTCACTGGCTCAGCTCAGGCTCTGAACCAGTCGGGTACCTTCCAGCCAGGCTCTGAGCTTTGGCTGAACATGACCCCAAGCAGACAAGATATCTTGCAAGATTATAAAGAAAAAAGGCAGAAAGTGAAGACAGTTCAGGTGACAAGGCAGTTCTGGAGCCACTGCATTTTCCCATGGGCTATAGGTCTGCTGTGAGGTTCACCTCCTTCACAGGACTCTTCCTGTTCTCCTTTTGCCCACCAAATCCTCACAACACCCCTCTTGCACCCTGCCAGCTTCCCAGCCTGGCTCCCTCCTCCCTGGAGCTGCTGACCCTGCTGTGACATACAGCACCGAGTCTCCCTAAACCTCCAATCCCTGGGTCACCAGACATGCTTGCTGTGACCTGTCAGGAGCCCCCAACTCCTCTGTCTCCTTGGGCTTAATTTTGCCCAAAGCTTTCCCCTCGGCCACAGATCCCTTCACAGAGCAGCCAAGCAAGACCAGCTGCACGTGCAGGAGGAGGGAAGCCTCTGCCTCCAGAAACACATGAGTGAATTGTCTGTGAAAAGGAGGAACAGACACCACAGGCAGGAGAAATGGCTGTAGAGGACATTTGTTCATCATAGATGTGCTGAAGGCATGTGTTCACCATGGATGTGTTGATGCACAGAAGCTGTGCCCCAACCCCACGCTCCCTCCTTCCCTCAGCAGCTGCAGGAGCCAGGCCGATCACCAGCAACTTGTGCACCTTGGGGGGTAGACAGAGGTCCCCACAGCTGAGAAATGCTCTGCTGTAGACCAGGCTTCCTCGATCCTGCCTGGCAAAGTGCAGCAGCTTTCTCTGTGCCTCCCCTGCCTGAGTCATCAGCTCCATGGTTATTGTCTGTGCATCCCAGAGACCAAGGTCCCCGCTGCTCTGCTTTGTGGTCAGCTCTTTTTGTGTCTTGTAAATGATATGTGCATGGCAGCGCCTGTGCTCCCAGGACCCCCCACGAGATCCTGTTCTCAAAGGCTTATTTCAACCTTGTTAAATAAATCAAACAGAATTGAAAACATATTTAATCCAGTACCTTTGTCAGTTAGAGAACAGACAGAAATACTTGTTGGAACAGACACATTCTGGGCACTGCTGCAGTGTTAAATGGGGAACAGAGCTGCGCAAGGAAGGATTGGTGGCTGCAGGCATACAGGGCATGACCTACAGATGGGTCCCCCCTGCCCCAGCAGTAGACCTTTGAGTGCCACATAAATCCCATAAAATGGTGCAGCACCGTGTAAATGAGAGGCTGGGATGTTTCCAGGCCAGCCTGTCAGAATGAATCCTTGTACAGAGGTTGCTGCTTGCTCCTGGCAGAAATCAGGTACCTTTAGTACCTGACAACCCTTCCCTTGGTGTGGGAGCCTGTCTCTACTCCTTTGGAACACCCATGAATTCTGTCACACTCCATCACAGCCTGACTTCTTATAATTTGCCAAAAATGGGCCTTTCTAGTGCAGGATTAATTTCCCAAATTAAAACACTGACCCTAGCAGATGAATCCCATGGTAGGTCATTTCTCTCTCCTGTGCACACTTGAACATTGACCTCTTGTGTGTCTCTGTTTAGGGGATGGGCTCAAGGTTGGCTGGAGTCAAACATGTGCTCTGGGTCCTTTTGCATCCCACTTCTCTCCTTTCACTTACTACAAGCACTTGCTGCATCTCATCATCCAGACCATGCTGGGGAAGGGCGCACACTCACTGCACATGTTACTTGCTACCAGGAGAGCAGGGTTTATGCTGATGCTACACAGCAGAAATATGGCACCTAATGGTACAGTTATTTTTCATACTCCAGACTAATCAGGCAGCTCTTCTCAGCTCAAGCTCAACCACAAGCCATGACCTTGATATAAGGCATCTGGGTAAAGCTAGCTGGCTGGTTCCAGGCAAGAGGTCAAACTACATGGTCACAATGGCCCCCTTGGGCTTTCAGACTACCAATTAAATCATTGCCCTTGCTTGATTTGGCCACAGTAACAAGCACAACTAGCAGCAGTGGTTATTACTTTTATTGGCAGCTTGATTAAATGCCAGCACAGGACAGGTGGAAATGCAAGTCCTTATCAGAGGCTGCACAAAGTCTCCCTCTAGGGCATCGCAGTAACAGCTCGAACCGCACTGGGACTGACATAGTCAGCAAAGGTCCCATCTCCAGCTTCTAATCTTGCTGCATCTTCAGGTTTATTAGCTGCAAATTTGTGGTGTTTTGTGGCTTATGGAAGAATTTATAGTACTATATAATTTTTTTTGGCTTCCTGTGTGGAACCACTAATAGTCCCTAACAGGCAGAAAATTGACCTAAGACTCTTTCCCCTCCTTCTCTCCTTTTGGCCTGACTGAAGATATTAATAGTTCCAGGCTGCATGTTGTCAGCTTCAAATCACCCTGGCAGTTAAAGCCCAAAATAACTGTGCTTTTGATGTCAATTTACTTTTATTTCTAAATAAACAACAGGGTTGCTTACAATCTTCCAAATATGCAGATACAGGCTCACTCTAGAAATAACAATGGAAAGCCAGCCAGTTCATTGTGTCTTGGATAGACCGGGTGACCTTTACAGGGTTTTCATTTTAACTTGAACAGACAAGGCTCCTTTTGACATCCCACTGTGATGCCTGGAGCTGCTAACTTGGAGCCCAACTAAGGAAAGTAATTTTTTATAGTAATTTCTCTTGCACATCATTTCTGAACTTCTTGGCTGGGTGATTTTGCTTACAAAAGCCCTTGATAATGGACAAAACTTTCTTCCTTATGCACATTATTTCCTTCTTTGTTATGAGGCTTATCTATTGTTTTGGCATAGCCATGGCCATTGTGCATTGGCATCATTCCACCAGGTAGTGCTGGCATTAGGTCTACTTTCCCAGGTGTGCCAAAAAGGGCAACACCCCACAGCCAGAAGACCCCATACACAGTGTGTAAAGCCTTGGGGCAGAGCCCAGAGCTGGGGCAGCTGAGACCCCAGCAGTGCCAGGTCCAGCCCCCTTGGGCCCAGAGGCCTCCCACCCCAGCCCATGTGCCACAGCAGTGCAGTGGGGATAGTGTCCCCTGGTGGCAAGTTTGGCTTTTTGCAGCTTTTCCCAAATCATCCCAAAGCTGGAAGCGATGGGAAAGGGCCAGAGCATGGAGTTGGGACCAGCAAAGCATTCCCCAAGCAGCTCAGATAAGGCAGGGAGAGAAAGGGGACATTTGGAAGCATGTCCATTTTCTATATCCACCCAGCCCCTGGAAAGGGTTTGTAAATTATGTAGAGTTCACTGATCTGCTCAGTGGAGGAAAATTTGTTGCTACTGAAGTCAAAACGTAAAATTCTCCCCGACCCACTGGGCCCCGACTCCCCCATCTACCTTGACCCTACACCAGGAAAGAAGCTCCAGAAACCCACCATCGGGTGCGCAGGCTGAGCAAAATTCATCATGGGAGAGAAGGTGGAGGAGTGATGTCTGGGATGGATGTAGCTCTGCTGATATCAGACATCTGTGGAAAGATCCAATGACCAATTTTCACTAAAGCAGCAGAAACTTCTCCACTGCCATGAACATCCACAGCCTCCCCCACAGTGAAGGTTGGAGGCTGTTTCTGAGACATCACTTGAACCAGAGCCCAATTAAAGTTATGGGAAGGAAGGAGAAGGAAGAGGAAAGCCACCCTTGTGTCCTGGTTTGGGTCTGGACTTTGAGAAGAACTGGCAGGGAAGAGATGACACCTGGGGACCATCTTAGGAGGCTTCTTCCAGCCTCCTCCAACCAGATGAAATCCCCCAAAATTGGCTTGGCACACAGGGCGGCACTGGAGGCAAGTCAGGACGGTGCGAGCGGCGCATGGATCAAGAGCAGTGGGCTACAAGCATCACTCAGGAGATCTGTTAATGAGCACAATTGGGTTTGTTTTCCAGATGGAAGGCTCACCTCACCGACAACCAGGAAGCATCGGCAGGAGCGAGCATGGGCACATTGTCTCTCCTGAACAAACCAGGGGTGGCTGGCATCCAGGCTGGAGCAGCATGACTACACCTGGTTGCATTTCCACTTTCCAACAAGCCCACTATGTGCCAGCATTCAGAGATGGCTTTTTTACCCAGAGGGATCTGCTGAACACAATGCTCTTTGTATCTGTCAAGTGCAGGGGGGAGGAAGGCACTGAGATGCTGCCAGGGCTGGGAAAGGTGTGTGTTCACTCAGGAAGAACTGGTCCTGTACATACTTGCACACAAGCAGAGGTACAAACAAAATGTTCATCTGCTGATGAAAGACCAGCCTGCCTGGAAGAAAGGCAGGCTGGAAAGGAAATGCATTTTTAGAGAAAGACAGGAGCAAATATTACAGCACATTGAATTATTCCGTGTAAATAATATTGGTTACAGATCAAAGATTCCTTTTTCTGTTAGTGAATCACAGGTCAGCCAAGTCTCCTCTCTGTTGGGCAATATTTTCCATCTGTCAGCTGCTCACAGATGCATTGGGTATCACTGGGGAGAAACTGAACCCCACGCCATTGCACAGTTTCCCCCCAGCACGAGTGACAAGACATTGGTGGTCTGAGTGTCACCTGGGGACAGGGTTCAGAGTGCTTCTCCTCCAGGGTCAGTCACTTGGCATCACGCAGGCTCATCTCAGGCCTTTGGTTTGTGGCACAAGGGAGAGAAGCAGCGCAGGCAGACACTCAGCCTTGGGTGACCTCTGCGGCTTCCTGTGCTGCTGTGAAACCTCCCTGTAACCTGGAAAGTCACTGCATGGTGAGACTTTTAAAGGTATTAAGCACCTTATAAGCAGATAGAGGTTTGGGATTGTCAGTCAGCTTAGGCTGCTAATGCCCTCTGATTTCATTCAGTGCAGTGATTAACCTGCAGTGCAAGTTAATGGGATTTGACTGATGCTTTCAAAATGCCCAGCGGTGTCCTGTCTACACTTCTAATTGCTTGTTCTCTTTGAAAATCCACTCCTGTGCTTCTGTGAGCTTTGGTGAAGGGATGTGCATTGTAAAAGCCCTTGTGCAGCAGCCTGTATAATGTGATGGACGCCTGACAGGTGCCATTGACAGGAAACTGGCTGGGAGCATCCAGCTGATAACAAGCTACGGGTGCCTTGCAAAGAGTGAGGTCTATGAGCAGTCATGTTGGGCTGTTTACTCTTAAAGAGATTATTTTAGGCTCGAGCAGAAAAGATTGGGAAAAAAACACTGATCTGCTTTGACCCAGATGAGAACTGAGTGTCTCAAGAGTAAGCTCTTTAGGACATGCAGAGCTCTCATATCTAATAGATGTGAGCTGGTGTGAGGAGGGGACACATCACTCCTGTGTCACTCCTGGGCCCTGGGGATATGCATAGCAGCTTCACATGTGCTGGGACACTGCCGCTGCATTGCAGCTTGGACAAGGCAGGGAGGCAGAACTTGTCTTGACACCAGCCTTGTGCTCCTCTTCTGCTGATTGCCAGCACTGGTTATTATTAGACTATGTGAACCCTTTCCAGACATCAAGATATATAGGTCCTATGGGAGCAGGAGTTGTTTGCTCAAATCCATACACGTAGTGCAGGCAGACAGACTCCCTCTGTAACTGGAGGAGAGAAAATAGTCCTTGGTGTGGGGAGACAAACCTGCCATAGCAGGACCTGCTGCATCCCCCTGGCCCACAAAGGTCTAACATGGACCTTGCCAGGGCTACGTGAGGCAAAAATCCACCCAAGACAACCTCATTCCATATTTTTCTTCTGATTTTGTCCCCTATCTTGTAATTCCCTGATAAGTATTCCCTAAGACATAAGTCATACAATCCTGGAGTCCTGGGAGGCACAAGGGAAGACCAATTTGGAGAGGCTCTCTGGGTTGATTTACTGTGTAAATATCTACAGGGCAAAGCTGAGACAGTGCTGTAGAGTAATTCCCAAGCAGGGCCACTGGTAAAGGAGAAGACTATGCAAGAGAGAGGGGGGCCAAGATAGATCATAATGTAATTACCATGCTTGGGCCCAGAGGATGTGAATTACAAGGTAATTGGGCAGTAACTCACTGCTGTGTAAATGCACGGTTATTTCTGTTCCGTAAACCACAATCCAGGTTACATGGTAATTACTTTGAGGTCCATTAAGTGTAATTATACAGTAATCTCCAGGACCCAGTAATTACCCTCGCGTTCCAAAGTATCTACCACTTAAAACTCAGTGAGTTTCATGCAGGTAGAAAGCAGTTGCATGGTTTTCAGACTACAGTGTCTTGGTCTGTGAGATGTCCAGGACAGGGTCAAATGTCACCACTTCAGCTGGAACTGCCTTCCAAAGGTCAGCACTGGGCATGCTAGAGGAGAAGCGCTACAAATCTAAAGCCCAGCTGATCTCCATCAGCCCCCTCCAGTCAACAGCAGGATCGGTACCTTCAGAGGGCTGCTCCTCCCAAGCTGCCAGCAGTGCCCCATAGCTCAAATAAATCCTTTTCCAAGGCTGCCAGCCCATCCTTGGAGAGCAAATACAGCCCACGAGGTTTCATTCAGGCTCAGATGTCTCTTCTGGTTGCCAAGTCATGGCAGGTAAATTCTACACTTGGCATAATGACCAACATATTATATTTCACTTAATTTATTATACTGCAAATTAAACTTAATGCTCAGAAATGTCATAACTCTCGCACATCAATTCCACCTTTGGCCCATAGTTTCCAATGTGAGTGTCACCCCAACCATCAGAAGAAGACCTGGGCCTTCCCATAGCCTGCTCTTCCCACTGGTCCCAGTCACAGCATGTGCCAGTGGCAGGGAGATCCAGCATCCCCAGGGCAAGCACCAAGGGAATGGTCTCCTGATCCCCTCTGCACCACAGGGCAAGGGGGCCCAGAGAAGTCTTTTCATGAGGCCTAGACAACTGAAGCTGCACTTGCATTTCTTGTCCTTCATAAAATCCCATTTTGACCTGGAAAGGCAGAAAAAATGTCTCGCAGCCAAAGCTCCTGGGGATAGGTTCATGGGAGAGGAGGACAGGGCACTCTGTAGATGTGAAGCAGCAGCACAGTCCAGCACCAGGCATGGAGAGACTGTGGGGGAAGGAGTCCAGACGGCAGCAGCAGTGGCTTAGACTGGCTCTTGCCTGACCGTGCTCCTAGCAGGGAAAATTCCTGTTGCAGGAATGTGTGAGATTTTGTTTCCAGGCAGTAGCTGGATCAGCATGGTAGGAAAAACCTGTCACCCATGCTTAACAACCAAGTTTCCATGCCTTCAAAGCACAGATACACTCAGTTAAGTTCCTACAGTAATGTTAATTAATGTTTTTCCCTTCTCTGTCTTTCAGGGATCTAAACTACAATGAGCTGCTGGAGTTTCCTGGGGCTATCAGGACGCTGGGCAGACTGCAGGAGCTGTGAGATTTTCTATTTATTCCTTTTCAAAAGCAATCACTGATGGAGAGTCACAAATAAAGTATCGCATGTGCTCTGACTTGAGGAGAGCACTCAGTCCAAGCCTTTCTTTTGTCTTTCCCAGCCATCTCCACCATGCACATAAAAGCAGCTTTTCCCCTCGATTTCCATCAGCTCTCATCACCTCACTATCATCCCCTGCCTCACAGCTGGTGTGAGTGAGAGATCCTCCATCAGGTTCCTCCTGCAGCTTTTCATTCTCCTGTGTTATCTGGGAGACTCAAAAAGTCCATCGGATCTCCAGCTACTTCTAATGTCCATTCCCCAGCTTGGGACCACAACCATGGAGTTATCTGTGTTACTGTGAGGCCATGGCTTCTGCAGGCTCTGTGCCAACTCCTCTGGCATACAGAAACTCTTTGATCTCCCTTAGCACAAATTTCTAATAGGGAATTACAAACGTTGATGACTATTCTAGTGACTAGCTCTCCTCTAACCGGTCTGCCTGGGAGACACTAAAAATAAGAAACAGCCATGAAGGCAGAAGCCCCAAGATGGGATCAAGTCAAGTTGATGTGGATTCACAGTTCCTGTGGACCCTAAGACTGTGTCACACTGGTGACAGGCAGGGGTGGGACAAAAGCAGCTGCTTTGGTGTTTCTTGGAGGCTTGGAGTAAAAATCTGACACTACTTTTTTCTTTTACTGTAAGAATTGTCAGATTTCTCTGATCAGAACAGATATCATCTTTACTCTGACATTCAAAATTAGAAAAAGATCCCTCATCCACTTTGAGATGGCTTTTGAAATGCCCAACACTAAATAAGAGGCAAATTTCAAACAACCATCCAACTAACCACTAACACAGACTCCTCTGTGATGAAACAACCTGGGCATCACCCAGAGCCTGATCTTGGTCCTGGACACAGGATCATGTGGCTGCCTTTGATGTACAGGAGGTCAAACTGTGGCCACAGAGCTCTCTTCTGCTGAAAAAGTTTGCTGATAGCAATTTTCTCAAGCTTAACCAAAAATATAATGGCTAGATCTACAAATACTTTAAAATAACATAGGTCAATGATTCATGGTAGGCCGCACTCTGGTTAACAGCTGTGAAGCTATAGGGGAGACCATCCATAAAAATTGTAATTCCTGGAGGGTATAAAATGAGCATATTTTGTTTGCTCCTGTTTCCTGACCTGTAAAATGTTAAACCTTAAGTCCTTGTATTCTTGGTGGTTTCAGTGGAGTAACATACGGAGCACCAAGCCATACAGAGAGTAAATACAGCAGAATGAGGGCTTTGTCCTGCCAAAGGACAGACCTTGTTCACTTGCTGGGATGACACTACAGCTGGAACAGAGCCTATACCCCCTTTTTAATGTGTGTTTTGAAGGTTCTCTGCCTTAAAAAGTGTTGAGGAAAGAAAATGTCCCCAAGCCTTTCTCATCCATTAATATCAAGATATTTGTTTCTCCCTACAGCGGTTTTCATAACAACAACATCAAAGCTATTCCAGAGAACGCATTTGTTGGGAATCCCCTCCTCCAAACAATGTAAGAAAATTAAACAATGTTTCCTAACTCATTATATCCCCCAGAAAGGGGCATTTCCTGATGTCTTTGGTTGGGATTTCTGACAGTTATCAGCATGACTGTGATTTGACATTTGTTGTATATGGGCCAACGCAAACTGAAATTAGCTTCTTCTCAGCTGCGCCTCAGGTGTTTTGCCATGGGTCCTCCTTTCCCTGCAGCTGAGCTTTGCTGCAGAACAGGCTGATAACAATGAAGGAACAATAAATATATGAGTGGTCTGTATGGAAATCTTGGTGCGCATAACAGGATTTTCTAAGCCCTGGTTGACATCTGCCTGTTTATTCCTTGCGTTTAGAAAAGCTGCTAGCCAGCTACAGCAGTAGCAATATGTTTCAGGGAGTTGGGACACCAGATTGTTGCGTGTCTAACCCAGATCCATGGACACAAAGTTCTGCAGATAAATGCTCCCAGTTGTCAGCTCATTTGTCTTCTGACCCAGGTAGAGATTTTTTGACAGTTCTTACCTGAACCACACTGATACACTGGCCAGTCTGGGACTTAAAGTATAGAAATACCAACATGTGTAAAACCATGGTGACACTGGGTGAAAACAGTCACTGCTCCAGTCAAAACAAACCAGTCTCATCCCCATCCTCCTTGGGCACCATCCTTGGAGTGACATGGGGGTGGGACACATCCAGAATATTCATGTCTCCATTTCATCTGCCCATCTAAAGTCTTTCACAGTCGGTGGGGGGAAAGCGCTTCCTGTAGACAGTAATTCAACTCCCCCTAAAGCTAGCTGCATGATAGAAGAGTTCACTTCTCTCCACAAACTGTAACAAGTAGGAAAGATGCCGGTGCTGTTGATCAGTAAGAACAGAGGAGGTGTCATCAAGTGCAAGGTGTTTCCCAGCAGGGTAGCAGCACTATAACAGGGTTGAAGGAGGGCTTTGCATCTTTCTAAAAATCAGCAGGACACTAAAGGGCCCTTTCAGAGGAGTAGGTGACCTCAGTTGTACCAATGTTCAGCCAAAACAGTCTACTGGGAGAGCCTGAGGTTATCTGGAAAACAAGGGTTCCTCGCAGGATAACCAGTACCTCCTATATAACTTAGTACCAGTTGCTCCAAGGCTCTTGACCTGTAATAGCATCTTCTGTTCATGCACAGCAGAATCTGACCAGTTACCCATTTCCTTTGCAGCCATTTCTATGACAATCCCATCCAGTTTGTTGGACAGTCTGCTTTCCAGTACTTGCCAAAGCTCCACACTCTGTAAGTTCACCAAGCACATCCTGAGAGAGGGAACACATCCAAGCTCCAAGCCCTGTGAGCTGGACACCTTAGTGGCCTTCTCCCTTCCTCTTTTCTAGAGCCCTTGTGCCAATAGAAAACCATGATGCCACTCTTCTGCTCAGCCCCAAAGTCAGTGAGCCAAGCAGTAGACACTGCAGATGTTTTCTGTTGAGGAAGAATAATTTTGAGAAGGGCATTTTGGAGGGAGCAATTCATTCCCCCTTCCCACCCAGCTGACAGGCACTGGAGTTGTCTAAGGTCTCCACAGCTTTATCAGCACCAGCAAAGACCACACTCAGAAGTGCTATAACTTTTGCTGCATGCTGCTCAAGAAAACTCTGCACTGTTGTGTAGTTACCCAAACACAAGGACCCTGAAGGTTTCTGCCTTCATCCTCTGGAGGAACATGTGTCCCATAGCACCAACACCACAGCACAAATAATCTTACTGGCAGCCAGCAGTTACAGTGTTTCTTTCACATGTATGGCCCTAATCCTGCTCCAGGGTCACCACCATGTGGTGGGCACCATCTGGATCACAACAGCTGCTCCACGTTGGCTGGCCAGGACTGGCTGACTTTTCAGTTAACTAATAGCACAGCACTAAATATTGAGGCAGAGGCAACCTGAAAATGTCTATTTATAAGCCTCACCCAGCCTCTCACTGCAGGAACACACACTCAGGCAAATAAAATAAATCCTTCAACTACCATAGACTCAGGGAGGCTTGGGTGGGATATCCTGCTTACATTTCTCATGCTAATTGTTTGGGGTTTTTTATTTAATTTGGGTAAAGATCATGCCAAAAATGTCAGTGGTTGAGGGAGAGTCTGAGCTTGCCAAACCTCCCTGCATAGAAATGCCCAACTCTGGCTCACTGCATCTGCACTACGTGAAGAAACAGATTTGCCACCATGGCTGATGGGTCTGGGACCTTGGGCAGCTGTGCTTGCTTCCAGGCCCTCTGTCCTCCTCACTTCATCTTCATTTTTCTGCAGGTCACTCAATGGTGCAACAGACATCAGAGAATTCCCAGATCTCAAAGGCACCACCAGCCTAGAAGTTTTGTGAGTGGCAACTCTCTCCCTTTTACCCTGCTCTTTGTGCTCTTCCTCCTTCAAGGCGGTCCAGGCTGTTTCAGCGAGGAAAACTTTCACAGTGCTGTGCAGTTGATTGTCTTCAGCTCTGCCTCTCCCTGGTCACTCACCTCTCTGCTTCGTTTCACCCCTGTGGCTCCTGAACGCAGCTTTCCTCTCTGTGAGTTGCTCTCTCGGTACTGTTGAATGTGCTCCAATCTTTTTTTGATTTTTTTCTTCCTTCCCTTCTGTGTCTCTGAAGGAACAAGCCTTTGGGTGCAGTCCTTCAGCATGGTCAACTGAGACCCAGTGTCTTTGCCCATCCTGAGCAAAACAGTGCAGTGCAGTGCTGGAAACATCTGCCACCCAGGCTGGGGGCTGCTGGAACTAGTCTAGTTCCATCCTCACACCACCAGATCCAGGAAAGCAGGAGCTTGGAGGACATGCTGTCTCTGGCCACCTACAATTCTCCTCTCCAGGGCACTGGTCCACACACTGTGCCCAAACTGGGAGCACAGCTGAGCACCCAGGCCAGGAGTGTGACCTGGCTGTGCCTTGCCTCAGGGACACATGTTCACACAAACCATCCCATATACATGGGGTTTTGAGGCAGTCGTGGCTCCAGGTGGGTCATCAGTCTGGACAATGAGGAACTGGGAGGCCAGAGCATGCCATGGTGGGCACTGCCACCTGCCCTCAATGTGGCAAAGAACAACATTTAATTCAGCACTGAGCAGCATCCCAGAATTTCTTATAGGCACATTCACCTTTAGCACATCCAGCAGCAGGGCTCATTTCTGAGTCAGTTTTTGTTTCTTTCTAGATACTTCATTATCCTGTTTATATCGTCACTCCTGCCACCATCTGGGACCAGTAGCCAAGCTTGTGGGTCAGAGGCTGTGCACTGGCTCTCAGTAACACCATTTCCTCTCTCTCCTCCACTCCTCTAGGACTTTGACCCGGGCAGGCATCCATTTACTCCCCAGAGGGATGTGCCAGCAGCTGCCCAGCCTCCGAGTCCTGTGAGTAACACATTTCTCTGTCCTGCCGGGTCTTTAGAAAAGTGCAATGAGGAACTGGACTGCCTTCTTATCTAGCTCAGGGAGGGGACCAGCTATGGAAGACCACCCTGTGGTTCTTGTTCCTGTTATCTTTTCCATGCAGAAAACACCACCTTCTTAGGCACTACCTTGAACTCTGCATGTTCTTGAACTTGCTTGCTTCATCCCAGTGTGATGCTCTGGACTCAGGACTGCAAGTAATAAGGCACATCCACATTTGCCTCGTCCATGCTCAGCACCAGTGGGAACTGTCTGCCCCATGCTGGGTAGAAGGCAGAGAGGGCGCAAAGGCAGATGGGTAAGAATGAATCATAGAATCACAGGATAATCTGGGTTGGAAGGGACCTTATAAAGATCATCCAGTCCCAACCCCCCTGCCATCAGCAGGGACACCTTCC
>NW_010314143.1:37301-49507 GCF_000700745.2 Antrostomus carolinensis
TCGTTCTAACTGGTCCATGTCTTTCTTGTGTTGGTGGCCCCAGCACTGGAGGCAGCACTGCAGGTGGGGTCTCAGGAGAGCGGAGCAGAGGGGCAGAATCCCCTCCCTCCACCTGCTGCCCACGCTGCTCTGGGTGCAGCCCAGGACACTCTTATTGGCCTCTGGGCTGTGAGCGCATGTTACCGGCTCATGTTGAGTGTCTTATCCACCACCACTCCCAGGTCCTTCTCCTCAGGGCTGCTCTCCATCCATTCTCCACCCAGCCTGGATTTGTGCTTGGGATTACCCCCACCTAGGTGTAGGACCTTGCACTTGGCCTTGTTGAACTCCATGAGGTTTGCACAGGCCCCACCTCTCAAGCCTGTCCAGGCCTCTCTGGATGCCGTCCCTTCCCTCAGGCGTGTCAACTGCACCACACAGCTTGGTGTTGTCAGCAGAGCTGCTGAGGGTGCCCTCGATCCCACTCTCCATGTCACTGACAAAGCTGTTAAACAGTGCTGGTCCCAATCTGACCTCTGAGGGACACCACTCGTCACTGGTCTACACTTGGACATTGAGTCATTGACCACAACTCTTTAAGTGCAACCATCCAGACAATTCCTTATCCACCAAGTGATCCACCCATCCAGTCCATGTCTCTTCAGCTTGGACACAAGGATGTCTTGCAGGACAGTGTCAAATGCCTTGCACATGTCCAGGTAAATGAGGTCATTTGCTCTTCTCTTGTCCACCAACACTGTAACCCCATCATAGAAGGCCACCAGATTGGTCAGGCACGATTTGCCCTTGGTGAAGCCATGTTGACTGTCACCAATCACCTCCTCACTTCCCATGTGCCTTAGCACACTTTCCAGGAGGATCTGCTCCATGACCTTGCCAGGCACTGAGATGAGACTGACCAGCCTGTAGTTCCCCGGATCTTCCTTGTTTCCCTGTTTAAAAATGGGGGTTGTGTTTCCCCTTTTCCAGTCCATGGGAGCTTCACCAGACTGCCACAACTTCTGAAATATGAGGGATAGTGGTTTGGCAACTTCCTCTGCCAGTTCTCTCAGGACCCACAGATGCACCTCATCAGGTCCCATGGACCTGTGCACCTTCAGGTTCTCAGATGGTCTTGAACCTTATTTTTTACAGTGGACAGCTCTTCATTCTCCCAGTCCCTGCCTCTGCTTTCTGCTACTTGGAGGATGTGGCTCAAGCACTTGGTGAGAGACAAAAAAGTCATTGAATACCTCAGCCTTCTCCATGTCCCAGGTGACCAGGTCTCCTGTTTCCTTCTGGTGAGGGTCCACAATTTCCCTAGTCTTCCTTTTATCCCCTACACACCTATAAAAATTTTGTCTGCTGCCTATAAAATGGCAGCAGCATTTCAGAGCTCCTAGCTACACACAGCACAAAAGCCAGGGGTAAATTCACACAACACTCTGACCCAGCACTGGTTCACTGCAACTGGAGCTCTGGCAAGTGCCATCCATCTGGAGGAAGGATCCTGCTCACAATTCAGGAGGGACAGGCCTGACCTGATGGAGACCTGCAAGGCCACGTGGCCACAGCCCCTCGCGAGGTGCAGCAGTGACAGATCAGGGTTTTTCTCAGAGTCTCGAAGTTGCTTTGGCTCTACCTGCTTGGCAAGGCACTGAATGATGCTGAGTGGGGAGATGTATTTCTTTCTTTAACTTCATATATGATCAGCATCTCAGAAAGAGTTCTGCATCTTCTCAGGAATCACACTCCTCATTCCTGAGATCCCGAACTTCATCTGGAGTCAAAGACATCCTCAGGAAATGACTCATGAGCCAGTTTTATACAAGTTTGCAGCCTTAGGGCAAGCAGGAGGCTTGCCTCTCATCAGTTTTTATGCAAGCAAGCTGAAAATGAAAACAAGTTTGTTCCAGGAAAGCAAAAGGAGTAAATTCTTGATCACAGAATTTGGAAACAAGAGAACAACATAAAAATGAAAGAACACAATTTGTAACTTAGCAGATCACAACATTTTGGCTCCAGCTGTCCCTGTAGGGAAGTTCTCTCATCTTCACACATCTGGACCAATTCAATAGACATCTTGCCACAAAAGTGTAGCCTTTGGACTGGCTGAGGCTGTAGGGTCCCAAGTGCTCTGTTTATGTTTGCAAGTTATCAGACTGTAAACCTTCACAGCAGAGCCTGTTCTTCATGACTGCCCCCTCCTTGTGGGAGAGTTTTATTGGGACACCCTACCTTGTTCCTTGTTCCTCTTCCCCAGTTTATTTTACTGACATTAATTGCATTGCTTTCAGAGTTTGGAGAGAGAGTATGTGGGCCAATGTTTGTGAATGTTTACATCTCTCTTGCCTTTGAAAGCGTTGGCCTTCTGTCCCCGCAGAGCTAGAGGTTGTTCTTGCTGGTTTCCCTCTCTTTGCCAACCCTTGGTAGTTCATCAGGTTGGCGTTATGAATGTGACACACCAGAACAGAGATGATACAGTTAACACCACATTTCTGGCTTCCTCCTCCTCACACCAGGTTGCAGATTTTCTGCAGATATCTTGCACAGGGGCTGTAAGAGCCACCACAGTGGCATGAGGCTCATGGCCGTGATGTTACACCAGTCTGACCCAGCACACCCAGGCAGGGCAGCCTTGCCAAGCTTGAGCCTGGCATCAACCTGACATCATCCTGTTTCTTTTGTTCAGAGCTTCTGCTCAGGACACAGATTTGTCTTTCTTCTCAAGCAGAAATAGATGAAACTTCCCTGAGCAGAGCTAAAGTCCTTTGATGCTACCACTACCTTCATCTTGGTATATCCACAACATAGCATCAGTGGCTGAGGCTGCTCTGCTTGTAGATACTGGGTTGCATCTGGTTACCCTTGCTCTGGGGCTGTGCTCTCCCTCCACCACTGTCTAGCTAAGCCACCGTCCAGTCAAGCCCAGTGGATTGACACAGGAAGCAGGGAAGAGTGACTGATGCTATAGCTCTTTCTCCATACTGGGTAACAGTCTCTAGAGCCAAGCACAAAACTTTTGCCTGCTTTTCCATTCCTCCTCCTCCTCACCATGAAAAACTGGTGGAGAGGGGTTGGCAAAAAATAAATAATTGAAATTTTTTAACAGCAACTTGTTGGCAGAAAGATGGAAACTGAGTTTGGAAAGTCGGTGGAGAGGCCACATACAAAACTTTAGCCCGGGGCAAATTTCCCTTGAACAACCACAAATCCAGCCTTTGCTGGTGGGGGAGAGAGCTGATTTGAAGCATTACTCCTTACCCATCCCATTTCAATTTTAATAAATTCACATTAAGCTGTGCCAGAATAGGCTTTCCTCTGACTACCAAGTCACCCTACCCTTGATGCTCACACGACATGGGGCCATGGAGCAGTGGGCACAGGAGTTTGCTGGGAATTGCTTTCAAGTGACAGCACTTGAAAGAATGGTGATCAGAATAATGTCCTGTACTAAATCCCTGCCAGTGCCACAACCCCTTCTCTATCCCTGGGGAGAAGCCAGGAATGGCTGAATGGAGAGCAGGCGATGGGCAGTTGGGTTTGCCAGGAAGGAGGTAAGGCAGCTGGCTGGCTGTTCTGCTAGTGAAAACCTTCCCAGGCTCTGCAAGCACATCTGCAGCCTTTGTGAGATCCCCCATCCACAACATGAGGATGGGAGCTCTGGCACAAATACCTTGCTGCTTTGCCCACAGAAAAGCAAAGTTGTGCATGGCAGAAGCTGGCACAGATTAATTTCACAGCTGACTTGGGGCAGGGGAGGAAAACCCCACCCCAGCTGTAGAAGCAGCTCCATCAGTCCGCAGATTGTGCTGGAGGGAATTGGGCTGGGGCTGGATGAGTAGGTAAACCACCAAACAATCCTTGCCTTGCACAAAGACACTCAGAGCAAGCATCAGGTGTGTGCAGAGTGGAGATCCCCCCTCGCCTGGGGTTACTGCTCTCTGCAGCTGTGGAAAATGGAAGTCCGGTCATCCCTTTCCCCAGCAATATCTACTTTCCAAGGGAGGGCTCAGGGGCACTTGCTTTTGAACTCCTAACATTACTGTACTACTCCTTTCCCTGCAGAGAACTGTCACACAACCAAATTGAAGATCTGCCCAGTTTCCATCAATGTCAGCGGCTGGAGGAGCTGTGAGTAGAGACGCCTTCACTTGCACCACACTCTGGGGGAAAAGAGCTGCTTTGGGGACAGAGGCAGTTCCTGTAGACAAAACTCAGCCTTCAACAAGCACTGGGAAGCTGAGTGTTATAACTTACTGTTTGGACTGCAAACAGACTAGAGCTGATACTCTTTGCCCTTGTGTAAATGTAGAATAAAAACACACCCCCTGCGCATAGAAGCTTAATTCACCCAGGTCTTTCCAGAGGTCCCAGCCACAACAAACAGAAGTACAATGTGACAGCACTGAATTTCACTTCAATAAATCAAGTCTCAGTATGAGGTAATCAAGAATGAGGTTCATCTACATCATAAATGTCTTCTGCTTCAAGATCTGGCCCTATACTTCAAATCTAATAGGCTAATCAAGAATGAGGTTCATCTATATCATAAATGTCTTCTGCTTCAAGGAGGGGTCCCATGCCATGGACACAAAGCAGCTCTTATCCACACTGCTCAGGGCCCCTGAACATTCTGTTCAAAGTGTCTGAAGATCTGGCCCTATACTTCAAATCTAATAGAAGTTATTGGCCTTTTTGGAAAAAAAAAAAAAAAATAGACTCCATGATTTTTTTTAGAATTTTGCAACCTGGAAGAATATATGTGTGGTAGCAGCATCCCACAAAAACACACTGGTGAGTTTGTCCCTGCTCTCTGCAGCACCCCAACCTGGATGGCCAGAGCAGTTCATCCAGCCTTAGCAAACTGGACTTTAGGACACTGTGTGAAATCACATGAAAATGAGAGTTATAGAGCCCTTGCTGCCTTTTCGGGAACTCTAAGGACAGAGTTAGAGCTGGATGTATTCTCATCTAAAGTACCCCCAGGAAAATGCTTTAAAAAATAAATAGAAAAGACATCAAAAAAAGGTCAGAAAGACATCAGAATTCCAAACCTCTAGTTTCACACACTGTGCCTAAATTTCTTCTTACAATATTTATAATAAGCCAAATTTAGACTTAACATTAATATAAAAGCACAGTAAATCCCTCTTTCAGACTTCTGAAGTCAGATAGACTTTGTCTGAAATTGACATTTTCTCACAAAATGAGTATTTGGTCCCTTAAGCCCGAAGTTATCATCCTATAGGTCCCACTCCTGCCAGGCATCAGCATTTCTGCTGGGAAATATGTAGGAAACAAGTCTGGTGGTGCATGGTGGTACAGCCTGGCATGCAAACAGCTTAGGTGTGCCAATCACTCTGCTGTATGTGCCAACACGCAGGTTTTTACCTGCAGCAGCACACAGGTGGTCCCTTGCAGCTAAAAATCCTTGAATTATTTTTCACTATCTTGCTCCAATACTTTTTCTACCCAAGCTCCACATCTCCCACTCAGTGAGACCCCCAGATTTGTGCTTCCCATGACCCTCACTTGAAATATGAGCTAGAAGTAGGAGTAATGCCTTCTTGGCTACAGAGGGCACTGGGAAACCAGCAGCAGAGCAGATAAAAGAGCCTCGAGCTCCTGTCTCTGAAACATGAATATGTGGCCAAATACCAGCTGAGACATTACAGCCATCATGTGCAGGTCCTTGTGTGAGATGAGTTAAGATCATTTCTGAGTCTAAAGGCAGGTTAGCTACCCAACAAACGCCCCAGGGAGTTGTTGTAGGTAGAGCACTAGGCAGTGGCTGTCTCCCCTTGCAGAAGGTCACACACAGAGATCACTTCTGCAGGTCTGGGAATTCATGACAGGCATTTTACAGGAATTTTTTAAAATGTTCACCATTATTCCACATTAGGGAAAAGAAAACTGAAAATCTGTGAATGTTTCCCACAAAGTGGATGGCTGGATCAGTTCTAGATGTCTCTCAAAGGGGATTGGGAGTGTATAGGTCAGTCAGCAAACACCGTGTCAGCTCCCTCCCCTACCCTGGAGAGTACAGGAGGCTGCTGGAAGGGAGTGTGCAGGGGATGAGGCACTTTATGAAAATATACAGGCAGGATGTGGGTGTTGGGTTCAGCAAGACATCAGGATACTTCTTCATGAAAAGTTGAGATGCCTTCAGCCCTCAAAGCCCTTCAGCATCATCAAGGCAAAGGGCAGCACCATACAGTCCTTCCTGAAGAGTCACACAGAGCTGTTTGCTGACTTACCAGATCCAAGCTCTCCTCTTTTGCTCTAGACAAAGTGTAAGGAGCAGTGTGGGAAATCACAGTGGCTTTGGAGATAACGGGACATCTTTAACAATCAAACATCAATGGCACTTTACTATGCCATGATGGTATAAAAGGAGAGGTTGGCTGAGCCCTGGAGCTGCCCATAGGAGACAATGGCTTTGAGCTGTCTTGTTGTTCATCCTGTTTACTTTGAAATAAGAGTAGATCTCCCAAGCTTGAATGACAGCTTCCACTGTGACACTTTATGTCTGCTGCCATGGGACAAAGATCCCTACAAAATTTGAATATTGCCCTCATCTATTTTCTCAAACCAGTTTCTGTTTTTTCAGTGGTCTCCAGCACAACAGGATCCATGAAATCAGAGCAGACACCTTTGTGCAGCTGGTGGCCCTGCGCTCCATGTGAGTCTTGTCTGGCAGGAAGAATGACTGGGCTCTTTGACAGGGAACCGTGAGCACCCAGCCAGGCTGATGTGGAGTTTCCCAACCCCACTTGCTCTGCCTCTGCTGGGAAGCTTGATTGTCCAGTACCTCTTCCACTTCCTCTCACAAAAGAACAGGGCACAAACCTTCTCCCTGGCTTTCCTTCTGCATGTAGACACTCCCCGTAAATAAACTTACCTGCCAGGTGTGCAGACACTCCACACCGCATGCTCTAGTCACACACTGCAACTCATACATCGCACAGCACTCATTACAGACACCTACCTCCTAAATGCCCGTGCAGATATGGACTCATGGCAGGGGTTTGCCGTGGTGTGCATGAGTTCTAGCACATTTTTCCTTATACATGCTAGTCCTGGGCCATGCGATCCTGAAACCTCCATGCAGAACACCCCTTTTAATTTGGAACTGTCTCCCCACAACTTAAAAGCATATGTTAGATGTATTAAGTGCACACAAGCATGCACATGTAAGCTGTGGCATTTGCCTTTGGGTCTGTGCTGGGTCCCTGTGGGAAGGATTCAACTCATCCAACGTTAGCCTTTTGCAATGACACACACACATCTGGGCAGGCACCCCAGCTCCCTTCAGAGCTGAAGAGATGTAGATATATGTAGAAGATTTCTTCTGTAGTCAGCTGTAGGAGGAGAAATGCTTCTTGATGTGTAGGTTCCCTCTGCTGATGACAGAGGGAGATGACCCCTCTAGCTCAGATGAACGTAGAGCTTATTGAGGAGCCTTAATGAATCCTCCCCAAAACCAAGCCAGCTGTACATGACTGGAGACATTCTAAGATGATCTTGGTTCACCTGCCACACATCTACTCACCCTATTTGCCCTTGCCTGGGCATCCAGTAGTGTGATCACATCAGAGATGCTCTGGCACTAAGGCATAATCTGTCTAATGCTTTGAGGTTTAGCATGTTAGCATTGAAGTTCCAAATTTACAGAAATGAATCCAAAAAGGAACCTTTCCCATTGGTCTTAGTAGAGGAGCTCCTGCGAGGCAAACTTCTGTGTCCTCTGGTAGAAACCACCCATATGTACACCCAAACGTATTTGCCTCCAGGGAGTTGCAATGAGACAGAACTTGTTGCTGACCAAGAGGCTACTGATCCTACGTTGAACCCCTTGACCAGACCAGTGTCAGAAGCTTCACTGCCCTCCTCTGCCGCCCTCTTACTGGTATGTCTTTGCCTTGCAGAGACCTGAGCTGGAATTACATCCAGTTTATTCACCCTGAAGCCTTTGTGACCCTGCACTCGCTCACCAAGCTGTAAGTTGCAGTACTATTTCTTTCATAGTGGGCCATGGGCAGTAGTTATCTGAGGACCTCAGACTGACTACCCAAGCTACCAGGACACCTGGCATTTAGATATCAGAAGTGCGGAGGTGCATGTCTCGGCACTGATGTGGGCAGACCAAATCCCAAGGTTTCCCATCAATATTAGAGGGGTGATGAAAGTGCAAAAGGGGCCATCTTCAGGATGCTCTCACCCTGAACACTTAAACTTGCACTTTCTGACGCTTTCATACCTGCCTTAGATGCCTTTATGAAAGATCAGCATGATAGACTGTTTCAGCATGGGTCTTTGCAGACCATCTTTGCTGGAGGGGTCCTCAGTCCTCAGACACCTCACTAAGACTCTTGGGTATTTGATGGGCTGGGAGCTGTAGTCATACCTGACCTATTATGGGGGAAGTGGTGGGGGGAAGTGGTGGGGGAAGAGAACATGGGGCACGTATGTGCACAGGGAGGTAGATACCACCCAGAGCTTTCAGCATGAGCATTAACCTCTGCCCCCCATTTTCCCCAAGGATTGCAGTATCAAACCATTTATCTCCAGAGAATCCTGGTCCCCGTGCAGCACCCAATCCAATTTCAGCATCACATTTGAAGGAACAATCAAGGCAGACAGCATGGGTCTCCAAGCCTCTGCTTGGCTGAGATAACACTAGCAACAAAACCCTGACCACAGTCTCCCTCTGTGCTTTCCCTTCATCAGGGACTTGACTGACAACCAGCTGGTCACACTGCCACTGGATGGTTTGGGTGGTCTGACCCATCTGAAGCTCCAAGGCAACCCATCTCTCTCTGAGCCCTTCAACAAGGAGAGCTTCCCCAAAATGAGGTACTGGTGGTGTTGGCTGTTTCACTTCTAGTGCTCAGCAGAGCTTGTATTTGCTTACAGCAATCAGCCTCCTGATTTCCTTGTTTATCTCATGCTTCCTCCATCCTTTCAGGCCAATAGGTTGAGGAAGTTTCATCTGCTGCTAACACGCCTCATCTTTTAAAGTCTTCCACGGGAGAGTGGTGATGAGCTCCCAGGCCTGCCACCCCACCCCAAACACATACACAAGTGGAAAGCATGGAGTGGGCCCAGCTCAGGGCTCCTCTCAATGGAAAACATTTCCAGAAGCCAGTTCTAGCTAATGACATCCAGCTTTCCTTCAGTAAACTCTGTTTGTGTGGCCATGTCTTGTCTGCTATGGATTAATGAGGAGCCTGAAGGGGTCAAACTGAACAAGACGAGGCTGCAAAAGGCTCGGAGCACAGTGCTGCACTGCAGGCTCTGGCTCTCCTGACCCTCCCTTAGTGGTGGGTCTCCAGTGTGGCAGGCCCTCTGTCCAGATGACTCAAATTTCCCTGAGGTGAAGCTGTCTTTTGCTTGAGTCTCCCAGGTAGTTCCCTTGGAGCCAAGGATGCATGAGCTGGTGCTCTCACTCATCCAGTATGGGTTCCCAAGGCTGGAGCTTCTCAAATTTAGACACCCACTGCTGGGGCCACTGCACCAACATTGGGCTTAATAGCTCAGGTCGAATGAAAAGTGTGGAGCTCTCACCTCAGTCTGCCTTAGCAGTGGTGCCTTCAGGGTTTTCTCTTCTGACTTTTTTGACTTATCATAGCTAGAATATGCTGCATGACTGGTTTCCAAATGGCAGGGGGCCCCAGAAGATTCTGGAGGGCTTTCCACATCCAAGATGGCAGTCCCTTGCACAGAGCAGGTCAAGTTCAGCACTTCCAGGGGCATTCCTCCTCTAAACTATTTTCATTGACATCTGTGGAGCTGGTTTCTATTTGTATCAAAGAGACAGAATCTGCAGGAGGGCTTCACTGAACTACACCAGGCAATGGACCCATTAGCATTTCCTAAATTTTGGGGTACTGCCATTAAGCAGTCTTATTCTTGGGGTATATGTCTGGAGGAATCATCTGAGAACAGTTCTTTAGCCATCCTGGGAGGATCTGTACCTCCCTACCACCTTTCAATAACAGGATTTAATTTGGAGGTTGTAACAGGAAGCAAACGTGTATACAGAGTTTCCATAGCCTCCCGGGGTTCAGCTAGAAATGTTTGGGAACTTAAAACAAAAGCATATTTTTAGAATATAGAGTTTCACCATATTTACTGATCTTGTCAGAAGACCTTAATTGTCTGGAAAACCTGAAGTTCCTTTGCCTTCATCAGCAGTCCTTCTGGCTTCCAGCAAAGAAGCAGAAGTTTACTGTCTTTGAAGAAAATGCAGCTGCTGACTGATAGCTTGGTATTTCATCCAGATGATGTTCAGCTGCCGTTTAATTAACCTTGTAATACATGCTATAATTAACAACTAACAATTGTACTTTCAGGTAGAAATCAGAATTCTCAGGTCAAATCAGGTAGAAATCAGAATTATCGTAACAAGTTATGTTAGACTTGAGAGACCTGAGATTTCCCTGCCTGAGCTGGCAGGGGTGGGCCACATTTGTGGAACTGGAGTTTGGAGGTGACTCTCTGACCTTCAGAAACAAGCAAGGGAGACCTTGCACTTGCTCAAGCTCTTGGGAATCTTCTCACCTCAAACAAAAGAAAGGAGGTCTAGCAAAAAATGGCCTTGGGGTAAAAAATGAAGACTCCACATGTACATGGCATATTGCCAGAGGGCATGGGAAAGAGAAGCTAATTCAGTCTAGGGAGAACTGCAGAAAGGTTTTTAGGAATTATCCAGGAATTTTAGTGCAGATTCCAAACCTGGTGTTTGACAACATCCTATTGAAAGACAGTGTCTTAAGAGCCAAAAGTGGGGCAGTGCAGAGACACCATGGGGTGACTTAGGTCCACAGTACATGGAGTCCTTCACCAGAACAAATTTCTGCTCCAATGTTACCATCACCTGATAGACCAGCTTTTGTCACAGGAGGAAATTAAGCAAAAAGTGCAAAACAATGGTGAGTCAGGTGACAGAGGTGACACACCTGAAAGTTCTGCTTTTCCCCTTTGTAGAGTCCTCGAGGTACCTTATGCCTACCAGTGCTGTGCCTACGGAAGCTGCAGCAGCTTCTTCAAGATGTCCAACCAATGGGAGTCAGAAGACATGAGCCCTGAGGAGGATGATCCCAAGAGGACCATGGAATTATTTCCAGGTCATGCTGATAATCACTGTAAGTAAACAGGGCCATGCTGTGAGCTAGGATGCACAGGAGTGGTCCCACTGCCAGCCATGGAGTTATACCTGCCTCAGGGAAGGCAGACTGATCCATCTCCAGCTCTGGTGGCCAGTTACTGTGAATGGACTTCAGTTAGTGTCACTGCACTGGAGAAAGAGCTGATCTGACGTATCCAAACCTTCACAATCTAACAGAAAGATCTGACAGTCCTCAACAGCAGGGACACGTTTGTTAATTTGGCCTTGCTGACCATAGAGGGAGGCTACTCAAGCCACTGAAAGGTGACTGAGGTTACATGGAACAGCTTCTGGGCTTGGTCACTAGACTTCTGGGCAGTATGGAGCCTTTGGCAGGACATTAGTCTTTGTTGCTAGATCATACAGAGGGTGGACCCTAGGACTAATCTGAATAAGAGAATGAAATCAAAGAACTGGAATGTGCAGCTCGCTGGAGGTAAAGAGACCTGTGTCTGTGCTACTTTTGTGCACATACCCTGATGCTACAGCAAAGGTCAGGGTTAGCTATGAACAAAAGGACATGTTTGGGGAATAGGACGAGCTCAGCACAGAGGCTGGCCTATGCAGGGCAGAAGCAGCTCCACAGTTAAAGATGAGAAGTGCTTTCTGTTCAAGAGTCAATTTATTCTGTGCTCCAAAATGCACTCCTGCACAGACCTCTATGAAATCTGTTGCACAAGGTCAGCAGGGGAGGGTGCAAAGCACACCTCTTGCACCCACAGACCACAGCACAACAGCAGCTCCAGGTGGAAAGCTGGTGTGATCCCTTTGCAAGGGAATCTCAGAATAATGTGAAGGAAGCTTAACAGGATTGAGAGGTGGGCCTGTGCAAACCTCATGAAGTTCACCAAGCCAAGTGCAAGGTCCTGCAACTGGATAAGGGCAACCCCAAGCAAAAATACAGGCTGGGCAGAGAATGTATCAAGAGCAGCCCTGAAGAGAAGGACTTGGATTGATGGTGGATGAGAAGTTCATCATGAGCCGGCAACGTGGCCAGACACTGGAACAGGTTGCCCAAGGAGAGAATGTATCAAGAGCAGCCCTGAAGAGAAGG
>NW_010314144.1:0-7323 GCF_000700745.2 Antrostomus carolinensis
AAGGGGGGTTGGAACTAGATGATCTTTAAAGTCCCTTCCAACCCTAACCATTCTATAATTCTATGATAAAACAATCACAATACCTAAAACAACAGAGGAATTACATTGATGTATTGCAGAGCTTTTCTTAGCAGATGTAACGTATAAAAAAACTGTACTCAGAGGGTATTGTTTGAGTTTAAAATGACAGGAATTGATAATTTTTCAAACTCTAAAAAATAAATCAGATTCTTCATGTTAAACTTTATCACAGGACTCTATAACATATTTTTCTATCTGTGAGACGATAAGACATAGATTAAATGGAATTTAACAATATCACAATTTGATAGACACAGATCAGATAAAGAGATTCACAAAAAACCTGTTTTAAACTTGAGCTGTTTTGTTTATATGTTCAGTGTGACTTTCATCACCTATTTCTTCATTTTGCTTTCAAAAGGACAACGCATGATCATTGCCTTCCCAAACAGGTTCCTTTTGGCACCAACCATTTGAAGACAGTCATATTTTCTTCTTCATCTTATCATCTTATCTCTGATACAAAGTTCAACTGATGACTAGTTATTAGTGGCACTCTTTAGACATTGATTCAGAGACTAGTAAGGTTTAATGTTTTTATTAATGGCCTGCATGATGGAGTGGCATTCACTGTCAGAAAGATCACAGATGATAGCAACCTGAGGTGGGAGGGGTCCATAGAGTGGTGGGCAGGGCTGCCACTGAGATAGACCTTGTCAAGCTGGAAAAATGAGCTGACAGAAACCTCTCGTATGTCAACAAAGGCAAATGTAAAGTCCAGCATTCCTGATGAACAAGATGAACTTGTGTGAGAAGCACATCACTGTAGTAGCACAGCCAGCCACCTGCATCTTGGGCTGTATTGGCTAGCACATAGCCACTGAAGGAAGTGATTCTTCATCTCTCCTTACTACTTGTGAGATTGCATCTGGACTACCATGTCCAGTTTTGGTGCCTTCAGTACAAGAAAGAAACTGAATTAATCCAGGAACAAACAACAAAGATGATTGGTGGGCTGGAGGACAGCACATACAAGGACGTAATAAAAGAGCTATTTGTTCAGTCTAAAGAAAAGGTGGCTAAGGAAGATCTTACTTACTGTATCCAGTTATGTAATGGGTGCTGGCAGACAAAGTGGATTCAGACTCTTCTCTGAGATTCACAGTGACAGAACAAGACAACAAACACAAGTTGCATCAAGAAAATTTCTACTTAGACATCAGGAAAAAAAATCACAAGCAGGGTAGTCCAATATGGAACAGACTGCCTCATGAGATGTGTATGTCCACCTTTAGAGATACACATACCTTAACTAAGTATCCCTGAGCAACCTGAGGTAAACTGGGCTTTCTCTGGCTGGGGCTTTGCCCCAGATGACCTCTTTATGTCTCTTCTATTCCATGCAATATTTTATTGCAGGCGAAAGTGAGCACAGCATATCCAGGGAGCTAAGAAAGAATTTGTTACCCTAAACAAACAAACCAGAAAACTCAATCAAAACACAACAAACAGTTATTGTTAGTCCAGTTGCAACAGTGCTAACTTTTATATCAAAAAAAGAAAATTCATAAGTCTATACATCCAAACCAAACTATTCTGTGGTTTTATGGGAGCTTCTGTGATTAAGCTGATGTGCTTCTTGGATGCGAACTCAACTGTATCAAAACAGAGGTATTACCTCATCAAATATCATCTGTATTTCTCTGCTGCTGCTCTGTTCCAGAGTCTTCACTGCCACAGAATCACAAAATTGCCTAGATTAGAAAAAGCCTTTAAGATCATTGAGTCCCATCATAAACCTAACACTGACAAGTCCCTGACTAAACCATGTCCCTGAGCACTATGTCTACAGGACTCTTAAATGCCTCCAGGGATGGGGACTCCACCACTTCCCTGGACAACCTGTTCCAATGCCTGATAACCATTTCAGTAAATAAATTCTTCCTAATATCCAGTCTAAATTTCCCTTGGCACAACTTGAAGCCATTTCCTCTTATTCTATCACTTGTTATTTGTTTGAACAGATGGACCCCCACTTCTCTATACCTTCCTTTCAGGTAGTTGTAGAGAGCAATAAGGTCTCCCCTGAGCCTCCTTTTCTCCAGGCTAAACGACCCCAGTTCTCTCAGCTGCTCCTCATAAGGCACATGCTCTAGACCCTTCACCAGCTTCGTTGCCCTTCTCTGGACACACTCCAGAACCTCCATGTACTTCTTGTAGTGAGGGGCCCAAAACTGAACCCAGGACTAGTGCAGCCTCACCATTGTTGAGTACAGGGGTAAGATAACTTCCCTGGTCCTACTGGTCACACTATTCCTGACACAGGCCTGGATGCCATTGGCCTTCTTGGCCACGTGGGCACACTGCTGACTCATGTTCAGCTGGCTATCGGTCAACACCTAGAGGTGCTTCTCTGCTGAGCAGCTCTCCAGCCAGTCTTCCTCAAGCCTGTAGTGCTGCCAGGGGTTGTTGAGGCCAAAGTGCAGAACCTGGCATTTGGCCTTATTGAAACTCATGCAGTTGGTCTTGGACCACTGATCTAGTCTGTCTAGATCCCTCTGCAGAGCCTCCCTACCCACAAGCAGATCAACACTTCCATCCTGCTTGGTGTTTGCAAACTTACTGAGGGTGCACTCAATCCCCTCGTCTAGATCACTGATAAAGATATTAAACAGGAGTGGCCCCAGTAGTGAGCCCTGCGGAACACCACTCGTGATCGGCTGCCAGCTGGATTTAACTCCATTTACCATGTAAGGGTCTATCTGTGACATTCATTGATATGAGGAAGTTTGCAAGAAATAAATGCACAGTGTACAAATTTTCCCAAAGGTGTAGTTTGAAACTTTTTCATGAGCAGGAGATAGAATAAGGTAATTATTATGTTTCCAAACTAATGATGGCATGTCAAACCTAGGAGGAATAGTCTGGCTTCCTTGGTTATCTTCCTGGTGTGACAGTTACAAATTCTCTCCATATTAATTGTCATGCACACAAACATCAGTATTTGCATCTTTTAAAATTCAAGGAAATGAACTCATTATATCTCAACGTAATATTTCGTATAGAAACTGAAGCATAAAGAAATTATTTGAATGAAGCCAACAAGAAAATCAACATAATAAAAAAGCTATGATTTTGGTGTTTGACTAAAAGGTAATTCTCCCTCCTAAGATATGTTTGACATAAGAACTGAAGGCAGCAGTCTTGAGAAATACTGAAAGACCATCAGGGTTATCAGCTATGTACTGACACAGAATTGTTGAAAGAAGGGAGCACAGAGAACAGGATTTCAGCAGTACAAGTAGACTTAGTGTGAAATGCACACAAAATAGTTCGGCTACCAAGTTTAAAAATGGTGTATCTTGACCTTCATCTATATTTAAGGTAGGAAGTAATAAATATGCCATGCCATCAGTTATTCTGGCAAATAGTCATTTGTAAAGTATTTTGACTGAATGCTTGAGTACTCATACAATTACTGGTTTTGCTTGCAGTGGTGGATTTCAAATAAGATAAATAAATTTTAGGAATGTCAGAACTGCTGTAAAAAGCTAGAACATATATCCTCTGTAGTCCGGTGATTATCTTTTACGCCTTACCTGTATTTCCTGGGATCTTATGCTAGCAAGACAATTTAAGAAACCAATCTGTAGACTAAAAGACTTGTAAAACCAGCTTAGAAAATTATTCCCACTAAAAGTACAGATCCTTTGACTTTTCCTCCTGTATATGAATAAGACAACAACAGTATTAGCAACTGATTTTGTTTTAGCTTCACTATAAAGTACATTATCCTTAAGGCAATTTGAAAAAGTATATGAAGTTTGGAGTCTTTGACTATTTCTTGTTTTCAGTTTCTACCCTCTAGAAATGCCTGAGGAAATATTATTTTTTTAAAAAGCCCAAAAACCAAGAGGTTTTTTTTGGTTTTAAGCCTTTGATCTAAAAGTATTGGGGAAATTCAATTGGTCAATTGAATTTAATTTTTTAAATTAAAAAATTTAAAATTTTTTCACTAAGATTATTTTTTCCACACTCTCTTACCTATGGACAAACTTAGACTGACACCTAAATAGCATTGTTCTTCCCTGCTTTTCCTCTGTCAGTTTTCTGACTGGTTCCTGAGGTGATCAGGATAGTTGCCCTGTAATACTTGCCCACAAATCTTTGCTTTGGCTCACAGATTTCATTGAGTTAAGTTGCTTTTATAAGCAAAAGTTCTAAACCTCTCTCTTCATTAAACTTTATTATTCATGAGACTGGAACAAGTAATATATGTCAACCACCCAATTAGTCTCCTGTAATGCACTTTTCAACTGCAATGCTATTGCAACAGCTCATTGCAGAGTTAATGGGGCTGATTGCAGCACGCAGACATACACAACTGGGAAAGGATTTTTGCATCCAAAAATGAATACTTCACTATTTCTTCATGTGTAGATTTTTTCCTGTATATTACTGCTGGGGATGGACCCATGGACTCCACACACGATTCAATGTGAATTCTACTGGAGACCTTTATTATTGGTTACAAAATCACTTATATACTCTTAAGCTGCTAACACACACACACACACACACACACACACATAAACAAGGCTTTATTGGCTAAAAGCTACTGTTCACACGCCTGGTTACAATACTTGATTGGATAAATCCACCTGTTAATAAGGCATTCGTTTTACTTCTGACTAGTTACATAAGAAGTTTTCTTGTTTTCTTGCATTCTTTCTCACTAATCTTATTCTCTTGTATTTTCTCACTCAAAGTCAGGACTTAATTGCTCAAGGCCGAAGATGCTTACAGCTTCAGCTCTTAAAGGGACAACATATTATGACTTGGTTCTCCTAATCCAGGTGGAAAATTCCTCACTTTTGTCAAATTTGTAAAAGTAAATATTATCTAAAAAGTCCACTTGCAGAAGTAAATCTGAAAGACCTGAATACTGATAAACTTTTGCCACATCAAAAGGTTAAATGTTTGGAGAGGTCCAAAACTACAGAAGCATTATCAAGTTAGTTCTCAAAAAGTTTTAAACTCCAGTACTGAATCTCTAATATCTGATAGACTAGTTCATAAGACAAGATTACACTTTTATGATATATTTCTTCCTTTTCTCTATTCTGACAACCTTAATCACTCAAATCAGTCCAACTAATTGATGAAATATCAGAATGAAAAAGTTTTCGACAACAGCATAGTAAATGAAGATTGGTAGGACATCAGCAGCCCTATAGTCAAAAGTATTGTAAAATAATTGGTTAGGAGAAATTATGAGTGATAACAACTTAATAGAGTAGTAGCCTTTTTTCTTTTTGATGCATAATTAACAAAAACTCATACACAGAGTCAGAAGAAAAAATAACTTTTAATCTTGTAAAGATACTTCTGTAGACAGAATTAAAGTCATATTATGTTTGTTCTAACCTAGACCAGCTATGGAATTTCCTTAGGAAAATGTAGACTTCCCCTCACTAACACAGCACTGATATTTTCCAAACTGACAGCTGGGCTGTGTGATTTCATTCACTGGTGCTTGTAAAATTATTTAAGGTAGAGGGATACTGTAGAAACGTTGTACCTCAAATTTGCAATTTGTATTTGCATAGGTTACTGGTTTTGACAGTTTCACAGAATATAATAAAGAAAATCTTGATATATTTTTTGTTTGTTTTTAACTGTAATTGTCTTTTATTTCAAATGAAAATGTTAGTTGTTTCTTTTATTCTCCATGAGGAAGGAAAACAGTTCTTTAAATCTCCATTGGTGTGCTTGTATTTAAAACAAATGTATACATTTGTTAAAGTGACCTTATTCTTCATTTACGTTTTGAGGTGGTTTTGCCATGATTTTAGCTGTATTTTCAGACCCAACATATTGTGGAATAGAATAGTTGGAATTATGATATAAAATTTGCTTCTTAAAATCATATCCTTTTTCTCTGTCTATAATGGTATATTTTTTTTCTGTGATTAGGCCATGTTACATCTAATATTACTTTGATATAAAGCTTATTTATGATTTGTTGTTTATGTCTTCCAGTGTTAGCATTTCATTGGTAGATACTGTCTTGGAATTAGTAGGCAGTTCAAGGTTTCAAATGCATCCTTTGCAAGCTTTGTTACAGAATATTTCCTTTGGAGTTGTCATATCTTCTTTTTTCTGAACATTTCTGTTGATAACAGGCACTCAACGCCTAGATGGATATTTTGCTTTCACTGCAAACAGTTTAGGTACTTTCTTCTTTAGATTTATAAAATCCCCAGTTTAGGAACTGAAATGTTGGTATGTTTGTATCATAAAAAGACTATTTCTGTCCTCCTTTCTTGTTTCTGTAGTGGAAAGATTCAAGTATTAAGCATGCCACTTTGCTGGTGGAAATGAAGGAAGAGGGAGAACCTAGATAAATGATTTGCATTCCAGATTTTGATTTGGGAAATGCTTTTTGCTCATCTTATATGGTTCCAGGTGCATAATTGGTAGGCATAGTTTGGAAGAGGGAGGACCTAGATAAATGATGTTTCTAACGTCCCTGGATACTCAAGGGAACTATAGCTACTTGTGATTATATACTTTGAGAACAGCCTTTCGGGGAAACTTGAACTGGACCTCAAAGCAAAGGCTATTCAAATAGTGATTCAAATGGCTATTCAAATCATTTGCCCCCTCCCTGGAAGTGTTTCAGGCCAGGCTGGATGAGGCTTTGAGCAACCTGATCTAGTGGGGGGTGTCCCTGCTCATGGCAGGGAGGTTGGAACTAGATGATCTTTAAGATCCCTTCCAATCCTAACCATTCTATGATTCTGTGATATCTGTGTGGACTCTAGAAGAGAGACTATGCTGTAAAGTCTGAATATATTGGCAGAGTTTATTTCCGGCAGATCTTGATATCTGATTATTTCTTTCCCATCTATGTACATGGGGATGTTAATTACATGAACCTGCCATTCATTTTTCAGAAACAATATCAACTGAGCTGTGTATGGGCAATAAAATACAAAATTCAGAATTCTGTTTCAGGGTCAAAGTTTGAAGTAAGCCTCCACCGTTTGAATGTACACACTACTGAAGCTTGAGTTTGAATGTACTTTTGAAGAGACTAGGAGAGGTTCAAAAAATAGTCATTTTAAAGCTGACTTTTGAATTTTAACTAATATTCACTGGGTATTACTCTTTGCTCAGCTTGACCTGTTTCTTGCCCTGTTTAATACAGTGTAAGGTGTTTGCATTCCAGATTTTGATTTTGGGAAATGCTTTTTGCTCATCTTATGTGGTTCCAGGTGCATAATTGGTAGGCATAGT
>NW_010314145.1:0-3733 GCF_000700745.2 Antrostomus carolinensis
ATATATAATTTAGTGACAGATTTTAGGCTTCATAGATATTTTCTTCATATCTGAAACAAACAAACAAAAAATTTCTTTCCATATTGTATTGTTGATACTACCAACATAGGATCACTCTTTCTTAAAGAAGGATGAGTATTATTGAAAGAGAACTAAATATCTGCCAAAGAAGTTTCCCCTCTATGTAAAGGACAAGTGCTTTAGTTCCAGAAATGGACAAGATATGTAAGATACAGTAGAATTTGATTCCTTGCTTGACTTAGTCAAAATTGTCTGCTGAATACATGGGTTTGTTCAGTATTTTTAATTCAAGGAAAATTAAGATCCTCACTTTGTTCTCTGTCTCTTTTTGTTTCTTATACACACAGAACATATGAAGAGATATAAACCATTCAGACACATGTAAAATATATATATTTTTAAAAAACTTCTGATGAAATTGCTGCTATCTTGAACAGTAACAATATTTTAATTTTATTTATTCATCGTTACTTGCTTTGTGAATGAATAGAGCTCTAGTGTCATGTAAGTTAAAGTCAGAAGAATTATAATTTTCCTAGAACAAAAGACAGAGACCATGTACATTTCAGTTTTAATAATTAAGCTATCCTCTTTTTTAAGTATTAATTTCTAATTTACATGGCTATAGCTATTGTAAGAACTTTTTCAGTGAAGGGACCCCCAGAAAGAAAAAAAAAATCTTGTCTAGTCACAGTTAAAATTTTCAGATTTTTTATTCAGTGAAAAATCAATACAGGAGATGAGTATTGTATTGCTTTCTGGAAGCACTGAGTTTCAAGCCTAGACATAACTCCTGCAAAGCAGAAACTGTACAGTAATTTTATCACAAAACATACTGTAGGAAGGTGATACAGTAACTAAGGAACAGATTTTAGTAATCCAAAAACAAATGTTGGGGGAATAATGGGATGAAATATGAAAGCCATTTTTAGGCCTGGTAATAATTTATGCCAGAGTGTGTTCTAATATGAAAAGGAAACTCAACAACAATAATGATAATAGTATACTTTAACATGAATTGATAAAGAACTGAGCTGCCATTGCTTGGGTTGGAATATTGGTATCACGAAGTCTTAGTTAAAGTATGAAGTGTGGACATCTTACAAAAAAAATGTCATTATTTTCTGATCCAAACTTTGCTTTTAAACCTACAGACTATATTTCTGTGAAATTCAAGATATATGAGATAGTAATTTATCATTTTTCAAACTTCCAGGAATTGAATAGCCTAAGATTAGACCAGTGTCTTGATGTTTATTCAAACCACTGGTTAAATCAGAACTTTAGGTTTCCCATAAATAGATCTTTTAACACAATGATTGTGATACAGTTCTGAGATGGCTGTGAAATTCTCAAAAGCAGTCTCCATTTATCAATTTTACTCATAAGATTCCTATTATTGTATCTGAATGCCTCACAATCTTCAGCATAAAGTAGAATAATAAAAAGGTCTAGAAGAGTCCTTAAGAGGTCACTTAGACTACTCCATTACAAAGACTGGATCCACTCTATCTATGTTATTTCTGACACATTTGTCTTAAAATTTTCAGTGATGGAGCTTTCTCATCCTTCCTAGGTAACTGATTCAAGTATTTAACTGCCCTTAGACTTAGAAGGGTCTTCTTACTGCCTAACCAAAAAGTACTTTACGGCAATATAAATTCACTTTTTCATGTCCTGTGTCTGGAGATCATAGAGAACATATTTTGTTCCTCTTTGTGACAGCTTTTTGTATATTTGAAGGTATTTATTTCTTCCATAGACTGAAGAAATTCAATTATTTGATGTTGTACTCAGGCCATGTTCTGTAGCCCTGTGGTCAGACTTATTGTTCTTCTCTGGACCATCCTGGAAAGCAATGTCTTGATTCAATATAGCTGAGGTCTGTCCTGAGACAGAATGAATGACTTCATTATCTGACATTATGTAAACTTCAATAGCAGATTTTTCACTTTTTTGTTTTTTTCCCCTGCAGTACGGTGTTACAGCCACTAGCCCACAGATATTGTTGCCTCCTGCATCCTTACTAGATAAGCTGCACCAATGTGCAAATGAATTGAAAAATCTTTATTACAGAGGAAGAGAAGTCAAGAGGATCTGCTCACTCTGTGTACTGATGGAAAAAGATCTGCGCTAATTATAAGAGTCACCACTGAGTACATAAATTTAAGTGTCTTTCTCCTACTCACACACATGTAATTAAACCACTGAATTTCTTTCCTTTTGACTGTTCTTGTAGATCTGTGAAGATGACATTCCTTGCTTCCTCACTTCAGGGGTTACCTATAAAATACTGAGTTTGATAAGACTTTGTATTTGTCCCTCAGGTTAAGAATGGCATATAAAGCAGCCTCTCACTTTCCAAACAATTTTTCCAACTGCTTGTAAAAAGGTTTACTTTCTACTATGTTATCACCAGCATCATATATATGATACTAGCCCCAGGTAGTTCTAACTCTGAGGCTTCCTGAACTATTTCTTGTATGTATAGTAAACTTCAACAGATTAATATTTCACTAATTTGTCTGGATTCTTCCTGAGCTCAGATAAACAACTAATAGGAATAATATCTGGTGACCAGGAATTCACCTTATGTAATTGTTACATCTTCTTTTATCTTTTTTGTTTTTTCTTTTTTTCCTTTTATCCTATCTTTGATATGTTCTAGCTCATGTGGAAGAGGGCCTGAGCATCCTTCTGACTTTGCTGGAAGAAGACTAAGCTGCTGGTAGGTCAAGGTCAAGAGTGAACTTCTGAAGTGAAGGAAGGCCAAGAGGTGTAGAAGAACATACAGTTTTCTAGGACCCATGCACTGTGGGAAAAGTCACTAAAATTCTACATTCTTAAAGAAAAAATGGAACAGATAAAGACTGTAATAACACAAGGAGATGGTGAAGAGATAGGACAAATGGAGTGACATGAAGAAATGGAATTGGAAGAAAATTCAAGGGTTGACTATGCAAGTTCCTACATGAAAGTTGGAAGTCTAAATACCAAGCTGGGAGCATAGCTCTGAATAAAATAAAAGTATGTTGGAAACTTGGAGAAAGACAAAGAGTAGCACACACTGTTACCAGAATACAACATATGTAAGGAATCTAAAACAAGCTGTGCAGTATATGGCTTTTAAAAATATCAGTGATCAATTATTAATGGTTTGTTTGTTTGTTTGTTTCCAAAAGAAAATAATATTTAATTTCTCATTCATTTATTTCCCCATATAACCCAATGAATGTCGGACTGTTTATGGGGGGATGGGAAAATGTCTTGAATTGTTAGCACAAGGTAAAACAGCAAAAATGGTGGAAGAATGGGATCCCAAAATGATCACTTGTTCAGAAGGACATAATTCTAATTGCAAAAATATTGGCTTCTATTTCTTTGAATGTCACATAGATGCTCTATGTTATTCAGATCTTTTTCAGGAACATAAAAAATGGGAGAAAACAAAGAATTACTGACTGAAGGAGAATAATATTACTTTTACACTTAAAATTAGGGGACATGACTACAATTTCAAGCCTTTACCAAGTTAAGTTCAATTTGGCTGAAGGTTGTGTTTCAAATCTGAAAACTCTGCCTGTGTAAACATATACTCATGAAAGAATAGGGAGAGTTCCTTAGCTGATCCCAAATGAAAGACACAGTGACAGAGCACTCGAACAGGCTGCCCAGAGAAGTTGTGGAGTCTCCATCTCTGGAGATGTTCAAA
>NW_010314145.1:3766-16985 GCF_000700745.2 Antrostomus carolinensis
GGAAACAACAACAGGTTGCACCCCCTGCTTTGGCAGGGGGGTTGGTCTAGATGATCTCCTGAGGTCCCTTCCAACCCCTATGATTCTGTGACTTTCTGATTCTGTGATCTAAAGAAAAGATAGAAGCATCAAATACTCTCTTGAAAGAGACTCCAGAGGAGGAATTCTTTAATCTCAGAGAAAAATAATTGAAGGGGAGTAATGGATTACAAGTGATTCACAAATTGGTCAAAAAAATTACACATCCAGAAGCATCATAGAGATCTCTTGAAATGCCTGCATGGATCCTAGTAGCACATATACCTTGATTAATTACCCTTAGTGAATAAGGAGTAATCAACCAAAGGATATTTATAATCTTTGATCAGAGATGTTAACTTGTACTAAACTTTCATTGTCAGAGCTAGATGATTACCAAAAGTCCTTTGAAACATACCTGCAGTTGCTGTGATTATGATGCAAGTGTATCTGAACACAGAAACACATTTTCTTGTACACAGAGAAACAAGTGTCTATGAAAGAACAAGAACAGATGACCAAATACTGATCTACAGAAAAAGAAATGTTCACAGGGAATGTTACAAATCTCCCATTCTAATAAAAATATTGTATCACCGATTAGAAGTCAATATTATGTTCTGAATCTGTTATATCTGCTTAAGTACAAATACAGACTGAAAAGAGTTCCTCGCTGCACGAGATTTACATCCAGGGAAAGAAAAAACAAATCTATAACACTGAACTTGCTCTACCTGAAATCTTTTTAGATCAAGGAAAAGATATTTCTCAACTTGTTAACAGAATGTTTAGAAAGGTAATATATGATCTAAAAGAAGCTGAAGAAAGCTATGTTCACATGAGGTGTGTTAACAAATACTCAAACAGTGGATAAGAGGAAAAAAGGATTGGAAATCGAGAAGATAGCAGTAGCCAATTCTGTCAAGATATGATTTTGCCTAAATTTTTGGCCTTTATTGTTCATAGTTGGCTCCTTTTTCTTTTAACAATTCAGTCACTTGCTATTTTTAAAGTTAAATTTGAAAAACAAGGAAAAGAAAAGGAAAAAAAAAATCTCAGCAAGATCTCTTTCTCTTGCTGTTTCCCTTTTATCTTTTTCTCCATATATTTTGTGGGTTTGTTTTTGTATTACTGCAGTAGTTCTGAATTTCAATGATAAAGCACTTGGCTTAAACCCAATGTGTGCAATAATAGGCTCAGTTACTCAGTACTTGTCCAGAATCTCTGAGAATTTCAAACCTTAAAATCTTTGGAACCAGAGAATATTTTAACCCCAGGTGAAAATAAAAAATAAATAAAAAAACCCCAAACTGTACGCCAGAGCATGGAAGTTTTAACTTGATTTTAAAACTGGGGTTTTGGGGGTTTGTTTTATTTTGTTGTTGTTGTTTTGGGTTTTGGTGTTTGTTTGTTTTGGGTTTTTTTTGGGGGGGGGTGTTTTGTTTCAAAAGAAGTTGTTTCTTTTCAAAAGAAGTTGAAAAGTGAAAAAGGGAAGAGTGTACTATCAGAAGAAGGGAATGTATCTGGCTAATACCTCCAGGCACCAGGACAGGCTTGGGGCAGCTAGCTGGAAAGCAGCTTTGCGGGGAAGGATCCAATGGTCATGTTGGACAACAAGTTGAGCATGATGCAACAATGTGCAATTGCCACAAAGAAGGCAAGAGATATCCTGACCCCAGCCTGTCTTAGTGCCTGGGGTTGCTCTTCTCCAGGGGCAGGACTTTGCACTTCACCTTGTTGAACTTCATGAGGTCCCTGTCAGCCCATTTCTCTCTCTGTTAAAGTCCCTCTGGGTGGCAACATGGTCCTCTTGTGTATCATTTTTCCCAGTAACCAAAACAAGGGCCTGCTTTCTGAAATCTGCTGGACCCTGAATCTCAGGGGGCTGAAGGCACCTGAGGTGACAAATGGCACTGTCCTCTGTGCAGCATTCTCCTCTGGTCAGCTTTGAGGCAGATTCCCACCCAGTATGTCAGATATACTGCTTGGCATGCTAGATTATGTGCAGAGATTAAATGTTTAGACATTCACTGTTAAAAAACTAAGACTAACTGCATTTAATCTGTAGGATATTAAATTCCATTTTGGCTGTTGGCAATGACTTTTTAGCCAAAAGAGAAAAGCAGCTTCCTATGACTAGAGGCAAAACACGAACTGATTCATATAAGCCTTTATTCTTCCATCTGTTGACTGACCAGATTTCTCGAAGACTGCCTTCACCTCATATAGGGAAGCAGGTGGAGTTAAGAAGTTTACCTGGAGGCAATCCCTGTCTGCCTGCACTTAGTCTATAACCTGCCATAACCTCCACCTAGTTATGAGGTGGAAGGTCAGCCAAGGTGTGGAAGCTTGCCTGCCACCTGTCCTCAGCTATTTAAAGTCAAGTATTCCAAGCCAAAGCTCTTGGTCCTGTGCACAAGGAGAACCTTTCATAAACTCTAATGAGTTACTAAAACAATGTTGTATAAAAAGCGGTGCAAAGATTACAAACAACAGTACTGGTGTTAATTAGGGTTAGCCAAGGTTTTTGTGACAGTTTAACTTAGCTGGCAGCCAAACAAGATACAGCCACTAGCAGCACCCTCCTCTTCCCCCCCTCAGCCAGGAAATCAGGGAGAGAATTGCAGGGGTAAAGGTAGGGAGACTTGTAGGTTAAGAACAATTTAATAAGTAGAGTAAAATAAAATTAAAATAATAATAATAATAACAGTGTTATCAATTATATATATATATGAGTGATGCAGAGTACAATTGTTCACCACCCTCCCTGATAATGGTCTCAGAGGAGGGAAAAGGAACCCGGAAACCTAAACCACAATCCCGGAAGAGCCAGAGCCAGAGCAAAAGTCAGGGAGAATCCCCCCCCTTTCTGGTCAACCCCAGTTAGTATACTAAACATGACATAATCTGATATGGAATATTTTATTGGCATATCCAACTGTCAATTCTGGGTTTTACTAACTACTGCAGTTTGCTTCTCCCCCAGGCCTTCCAGTCCTCTGCTCTTATAAACTACCCAAACAGGATGTCCCTGCACATTGTTCTCAGAACAATCCTCACTGAAACCAAAACACAATGCTTTCTAGCTACTAAGAAGAAAATTAACCCTATCTTAGCAAAAAACAGTTCAGTTTTCTCATTATACAGCTAAGGGAACATATGGGAAATGTCATGTTTTCATACCAGATTCTTTGCTTCAAAAGTTACGTGAAACATCACAGCCAAGTAAATAATAGCTGCATACAACAAATGCAAGGTACAAGAGCTTCAGATTATATATCCTTTTTTCACTGCCTGAGAAGGGTGGTAGTGAGAATGCATCCAAAAATGCATTCTGCTGTGTTGTCTATTGTCAAGCTGTAACTCTGCCTCTTCTTCTGAGATATTTCTCAATTTTTATATAAAAACATTTAAAATATCCTTTTTAAATAAAAGTGCTTTTATTCAAACAACACAGAAAGTCCTAGAATCAAAAATATTATTAACTGAAAAAAATTCAATGCCTTGTAAAATCTTGAAGCACTTCCTTTTCATGTGAATGTGGCTTTTCTTTCTTCCTGTATTCTGTAGGATTGAGTTAGAAGAGAGTCAACAGTTCTGATTGTGTTATTTAATGACTGATACAAATCTCAGAGTACTTTCTTAAAAATGTTACTATCTGTATGTAGATCTCTCTTCATTGTGATGATTCTGTACAAATAATAAAAGAGGTATTTCACACTTTGTGTTGGGACTCACCTAGGAAGGAAACCTTTTCAGATGTTCCAAAACCTCCTGTGGAAGTATGCCCTAAACATAATACTTGTGTGAGGATTTTCAATGACTCTTGGCCTCTCTGAGGAACACTGAAGTAATTTTGAGCAGGCAAACAGAAACCAATGAGAGGGACCCATAGACTGAGATGATTGTCTGCTTGCCAGGAAAATGTGTAACAGGTTTTTTACTACGCCTTTAAGAGAATAAGCAAGACAGTAAAAAGTATGTTAGACTCAATATGTGAATAAGCTGTTTGTTTGCTTTTTTTTAGTCTTGTTTTTCCTCTTGCATTTTGCATGAAGAATGCTGTTGTATTTACTGTTCACAGATTCCCAAATAAATAAAACAAAAGTAGATGAAATGTAGACATTGACAGAAGTTTCCTCTCTATTTCTGACTCTCATTTGCCTCTGAAACATAAAAAGAGTAACACTTTGCAAGAGCAGAAGCTTTCTCCTTGTGCTCTTGGTTAGGCTATGCCAGATGACCTAGGTCCTTGGGCTGTAGTTCTGATTTTTAGGCATTTCTTTTCTTAAAGGAACAAGGGTTTGTTTTTTTTTTGGGGGGGGGGTTGTGTGTTTTTTGTTTGTTTTTGTTTTTGTTTTCGTGCTTGCCAGTTAACCTGACAGAATGGCAAGCAAATCAGTCAGCTTTAACAAGGTCTGTAATTGCTCAAAGCCATGCTCATTAGGAAGACTAACAGGATAGCAAAGTGAGTCTTAAACTGTGTGTGGACCTTCAGAAATTCAAGTCATATGTCATCTGAGTAATAGGGAAGCTGAGCTGACATGGGAACTTCTGGGTAATCTGAATGTCTGGCTTTGGGAAAGCAAATCAGTAGGATATGCTGAGGCTGATAACCCCCAGGTGAATTGAGCAGTAGGACCCCTTGGGAACTGTTGTCAGTTTGTGTGAACCACAGTTCAAGCTCCTTTCTCCCAGAATATGTCATGTCTATCCTGTGGCTCTTGGACATTTGAAAATTTGATGGCTTACTGTTGGGATGAGGAAGGTTGGACACATCTATGACTACCAGTCACTGTAGACCAACACCTTACCAGAAATTTTTAGAACAGAATGTAACGCAACTTGAACATAATATTCAGGACTGCTCTTGTTTTTACGCTACCTTATTTCTTAACTTGAGCTCATGGCTTGGGCTGATAAATACTACACTAAAAGCTATCTTCATGTTGTTACTGGCACAGACTACTAGAAAGCTGTCAAGAAAACTCATTGTGGAAAGTCATAGTGTAGAGCTTTGTTTTAATTACTTACGATTTGACTCTCAGTTGTAAGAGTCTGCTGGTTGTTTTTCTACTACTTTTAATTTTTTGGTGGAAAATGGAAGACAGGGTCACCAACAGGAACTGGGACTGTTTAGAGCCTGTATAGGGCATTATGACATTACTACATTTCTACCCACTAGCTCTGGACACATTAAAATATATAAAGTACTAAGTTGTCATAGAGGTGTATAGCAGCTTTGCCACAGTAGATGAGTTTAGATGACTGTCAACCAGTGTCATTTAAATTTCTAAAAAAAAATCAGTGTAATGCTTAACTACCATTCAGTTAGTGAGTTAATGCTATATAACCTATGAGTAATGTACTGAGTAATGCAATCTAACTATTTCTCAGGAGAACTTGGCTGTGGTTTTAGTCAACTAAGATTAGCAATTGGCAAATCAAAACTGGAAGTCATTGTGTAGTCAACAGTGGAAAACACCAAGATAAGCCTTAGGGCCTTAATTGTACTGGCATACAGTAAAAAATATGATCTGTCTGGATTACACTATTGTTATTGTTCCTTGTAAGTACCATGTGTCACTTGAAAGTAATATTACTGCTTTTTTTTTTTTTTTCTTGGAATCCAAGACAGAAAATGAAGATACAGCAAGGAGTTAAAACATATCTTTAAAGACATGTAGGATTCAGTTAGCATGCTTTCCTTCCTTCTGTGAATTAAGTTTCAGGTCAGTAGTCTGTAACAAATCTTCTGTTCTAGCGGGAGACAAGCTGGCGCATTACAACACAGAAACCACACTACCTTATAAAATGCTTGTGAAAATGAGATGACATCCACCAGGATACATAAAAGTATATAACAGATTAAATCAATAATAACTTTATGAGATTAACCTATCCTTTTTTTTTTTTTTTGTAAAGGAGATATTCTTTCAGTAGAGATCAGCTACATTCAAATACCTTTGGTATACATAGTAAAGTCTGAGATAATCATTGTCACCTAAGGTGAAAATTATACTGTAGATCTCATTTAAAACATTAAGCTTTCTTGCATGTTTATGTTTAAATTTTGCTAGTACTTATTGAAATTATCTTATTCTGTTAATATTTTAAATTGTAAGCAGCATTATGTTATGTATGTCAAGTATGGCTAGCGAGTAAAGGAATTACTTACCATAGAGGATCCAAAGCAGGATATCATGCTGACTGTTCCTCAACTGTAATTTGGGGGTTACAAACATTGAAGAGTAATTATTTTACATTAACCATGGGCTTAACACAGGTATTTTTGTATAATGCAGAGCAGCTGCCATGATCTAGTTGTCTACCAGAAGAAAAATCCTGTCCCTATGGTTTAGTCAGGTCAGTGTATCCCAGATAATGTGTCAGAAGAATTAAATCATTCAGTTGATCCAGGCAACAAGCAACAAAAAACTCTTAATGACAGTAGTGTCATTATTGTTTTGCTGTGAACGAAAAAAACCATCTTGCATAAGTTAGGTGACCATCAATCAGAAGCTGTATCCATATTGCATATAGACACTTGTCTATATGAAATAAGTCTATTTTGAATGTTTCCACACAAGATTTTGACAAGACTAGGTTTACCTCAGATGACTTTTTTCCCGGTGTCCTTTGAGTCATATATTCCAGCTGATAAGAGACTGTTGAAACTAATGGAGCTTTCTGCCTTTGGATCATGGACTTGCATTCCTGGTTAACATAGAGAACTGGAACAATGAACTCTGTAGGGGCATGAATCCATTAGAATGGAGGAAATTGCTGTTAAGAGAGTCTACGGCAACACATCTCTGTACAACAGTAAGCACAATCCATCCTCCATTCACTTCAGAGGCTCCCTATGGAGTGCTGAATAGGTAGAGCAGAAATTGCATCTGTCTGTCTTAGAAGCTCTGTAGGCTTTTTTGTGCTCAGTTCTGTCTGTCTTCCATATGCGATGAAACATTGCTTCCCATGTGCAAAGTCATAAATCTTGGACAATATTATCTTGGTTAAATTCATTATGGATCCTTTTGCTGGTTAATAGGTTAGCAATATTAATTAAATTCATTAAAAGTATGGGATATAAGTAGGGTAAAGGGAAATGAATAGTCATAAGAAATGTATTTGATTTTGCTGGTGTTGATGCTATATTTGAGTCTTTATCCTTAAAAGCCTGTTTTGGAAATTACTCATCTGATACATTTTAGGAAAACTGTTTTGAAATGTTCAGTGCAATTTTCTCCTCAGACAGAAGGCTAGGAAACGTTTTCCTGTGAGAAGCTGAGTTTGTCTGTGTGATGGATGGTGACTTTGTGTCTAAGTATAGTGATGGTGTCTTAATGTTATGTTTCTTGTGGTGCTACTTAGCTGAAATACAGCTGAGGTTTGAGATCCTGATCTGGCAGTGAACAACACAGCTTCTCTGCTCTCTATGATTCTGTGCAATTTAATCAGCTGAGAACAAATCTTGAAAGTTCAAATACAATCAAATCAAAAAGTCTTTTTCTTATGTCAAATACAGCTGTAATAATTAATTAGTATATACAGAACAGTATATAACAGTTCTTGTGTACTTATACATGCTCTAGCTGACTTCAGTGTTCGCTGCTATGAGCATCCACTGTTCAATTTGTTTCTGAATAGAATCTGATGTTAATTTTATTACCTTTCTAAGAGTGTATTTTCATTTAGAACAATGAACCGGGCATTCATGAATGGGTCACTCATAATTAGACTGAGGTATTTATACTGTGCTTTTAATAAGAGACGTAACAAATAAGATGTTTACTAATAATTACAAGGAAACAATCTAAAGAGTTTCTCTATCATATTGGAAATCATTGAGAAATTGAGGAGAACAAGGACCATCTTAAATTACTGGTGCATATATCTTAGAGGTTCTTCAGGTTTTATCAGTTTCTCCTTCAAGTGTGCAGGTCTGTCTGTAGCCTAGTGATTTACAGCCTGTTGATCACCCTGGTAGGGGAAACCCTCAGCTCCTGCCACTCAGTTATGGCAGTTCAAATGAATGGCAGAATTCCCACCAACTGGAATGGATGTCATTTGTCTTTGGAAGTCGGTGGTTGTGACCATACAACTCTTCTCTTAAAAATGCTTCTTCAGGATTCCCTAGTCCTGGAAGTGTTTTGATATCTTCTACTACTTTCTAATGCTGTTATGGTCATCTGAGCCCAGTCTGACTTGCTATCCTGCTTATTGTGTTTTCCCTGCAAAGCACTTCTCTGTAACCATAGCCAATCAGTGTTGTACAGAGTCAGGGAACTGAAGTCCTTGAAATTAAACATGCTCTATTGTAGAGTCTCTAAAAACAGCAAAAATCACTAACTGTCTCCTTCCCCCACCACAGCTCACGTATGGTGTGTGGGCCTTTACTTTCCAGAGCAACCCTCAGATCTGTAAATGCATTGAGCAGTAAAAAATGAGTTAAAATAACAGTATCAAAAGAGAAGGTTGCAATTCTACACATAGAGAAAAAAAAACAAAACAACAAAACAATCCAAACCAAACAAACCCCCCCCCCAAAAAAAACCAACCCAGAGATATATCAGTTCCTCTCACATGTTTACAGAAACTCAGGGGAAGAAACAATTTCTGGGGACTGCTGGTGACACTGGCATAACACAGGGCCTGGTACACCCCTTGGGCATGGTCCTATTGAAAACATGGAAGGTTAGACATAGAAAAGCAAAGCCTGCAATCTTCCAACAAAGTGGTGATTTTCAAGGCATGGATCAAACCTTTTCTCCTCAAAGTGTTGACAGATTGGTTGAAGTTGGAAGCAATCTCTGGAAGTCATCTGGTCCACCTCCCCTGTTCAAGAAGGGCCACCTAGAGCAAGTTGCACATGACCATGTCCAGATGGCTTTTGAATATCTCCAAGGATGAAGTGTCCACCACCTCTCCGGGTAGCCTGTGTCAGTGCCCAGTCACCCTCACAGTAAAAAAAATATTTCCTGATATTCAGAATTTTATCCCTCATATACTTTACTTTCCTGAGAGACTTTTGCATTTTGTAAGAACAGAGGCATTTTTTCTTTTCATACTTTACTTTCCTGAGAGACTTTTGCATTTTGTAAGAACAGAGGCATTTTTTCTTTTCAAATATAGACAGAGGAAAATATAGGTCATGATATAATAGACAGATAGCTACGGAAATGGTCAAGTGGGAGAGCTGGCTACAGACTTTGCCATTAGCTGTTGAAGCAGGTATACTTGTAACTCAAAGAAGGCATGTCCCCTTCTATGCATCTCCCCACAAGTCCAGTTCTCAAAAAATACAGATAAATGTCTTCCCATGAAATAGTAGTCTGTTTAGCTCCAATTCCTTGTTTAGTACCATGATTATGAAGTGCCGATTTCTCCCTGACTTTTCTAAGGGTTTCACGGTCATTTCAATCTCTTGCTTTCCTCTGGGAAATGGTGAGAGAAGAGAAGGAGACCTATCTGAGGGCCTACAGGCATAGCAGCCATCTGCCAGCTTTTAACTGAAGTCATAAAGGACAATGTCTCTCATAGTAATTTTCTTCAGATCTCAAAGGTCTTTTCCAACCAAGCGATTCTATGATACGTCTTTTAAATACAACTTCATGACACTACCATCCCCTTTTTGGTATTTTGGTTTCCATTTAGAGAACTGCCTGCCAACCAAATCCCACTTCCTTCCCTCATCAAGTTAGAAAATTGAATGAAATCGCTTGAGCAGATCTGTAGACTGTTTGTCAGGCACAAGTTAAAATGCAATGAATTCCATCTGAATACAAGAAAAAATCTTTTTTACTGTGAGAATGGTCAAACACTAGAGGTAGGTAGAGAATATCTTTGTAGATATTCAAAATCTGACTGGACATGGTCTTGGGGAACCTGCTGTCAGTGACTCTGCTTGGAGCAGGAGTTGGACTGGACAGTCTCTAGAGTTGCCTTCCCAGCTCAGCCATTCTGTATTCCTGTGATTCTCCCACACTCTGGTTGCATGTCCTATCTGTTCACTTTTGCAAGAGAGTCTGTGCTTTCTGCTACAGTTGGAAATTCTTCCAGCTACTGACTTTTCCTTAAAATATTACTCAGTGCCTAATACAATATGATCTTGATTTCTTCTGGGCTTTGCACTCTATTATAATACCCTTGTTAGCAATGATTTAGGCTCTTAAATACATATTCACTTTAATATGTTTTTGGTTTTTGTTTTTTTTTTGTAGAGGCAAGGTAGCACAAATCATAATGACTCCAAAGAAATCCTGCTTATGGTTAATAACTGCGTTAGCTATATATAACAGCAACATATATTTATGCTTAAAGTAATTTGTACCCCTCTTTTGAAAAAGACATTTTTTATTTTTATTATCACCACAGTCATTCTACCTTTAAGGCTGAAATGTGGCACATTTGTCTTCAAGCTAGGAGTGTTTTGTCATGGCTGGGGGATTTATTTTTTTTCCTTTTTCCTTTAAAAAAAAAATATTGAGCAATATGTTTCAAATTACAAAGAGCAAGGATAATACCTTTGTGATAATTCAAAAAACAAACTGTCATGTTTGTCTAACAGTACTCAAATTCCTATCTCAAGGAATATGTTAAGTACAAGTTTAACAAGGACATATAAGTCTGTGTCACAGAAACACCACTCACTGGTCTCTATTGTGTAGAGGAGACCTTAGAAAGAAAGCTACCAGGGTAAAGAAATACATTTCTTTGACTGTTTTTTTGAGGTTGAGTTGTAATTACTTTTAAAATTACCTTTTCCTGCCTAAGTTTCTCTAGAAATATTTTTGTAGGCTGCCAAAATATCCAAAAATCCAAAAAGACTAGACTTGCAGTCTATGAGAATGGCATAAAACCATGATGGATACCATCACTATGAGTTCATGAAGCAGGAAACATAAAGAATTGAAAACTTACTCCTGCCACATTCTGCACATAATGCTTCCTCCAGTCCTTTTTGGTGGTATCACATTAGGAAGAAGCATTTCCATATCCCAACCTCCTGATGACAGAACAGGAAGGAGACAGGCAGGCAAGAAGGAATTCATTCACGTTAGTCAGTCTAAGCTGTCTTTACAGACTGTGGAGAGAAACTGGCGCTGTTGTGAATTTATTTGATTCACTTTTAAGACAAAAATTTGAAACAGTTTGAGTACTGCATAGGTCATTTCCCAATAATTTCAAGAACGTAGAAGACCTTTTGCCATTCACTGATAAAATTCTGGCTGTTGTTGAAGGTTAATATTGATAGTTTTGTAAGTTAAACAACACTAGCAAATGCTAGAGATTTACTGTTACAACATGGATTGTTGGATGTTACAATTCATTGAGAAGCAGGGAAATGTCTTAGTTTATTTCTATTGAGGGTTATTTTTTCAAAGGAAAAAAAGCCCCTATACATAGACTAAAAAGGATAAAATAATCCTAATTAATTTTATTTTCCTTTGCCTCAGCAGACCTAAGAGGTGAAAGAGATTCTATCAGTAGATAGATCAGTGCTGGATACCTTAGAAACCTGAAAAGAAGGTAGCATGGGAAATTTTTAATTAGCTTAAATCACTTTCTATCTATTTGTTCCAGTATGTATTCTATTTTTCATATCTGTATGTATTTTATTTTACACAGTTTATAATTGGTATATAAATAAATAAATAACATGCAATTTATAAATTATAATTGGCTGTATATGTACCTGCACCAACATTGGCTCATTAATGGTAATCATTTGTAGGTATTTAACAACAGAATTAAGCAGTCATCTGAAAATAGTAGAAATCATAAAACAGATTGTTACATAACACTATTAACTCTTCGGTAGTAAGACAAAAATTTTCCTGCCTTTACAAGCTATAAATAAAAAGTTAGAATGAAAATAAATTCCACTGACCAATCATGGGACACCGGAAGTATATGAAGGCAGCAGAGTTAGCATTAGATTGCTCTTGCCTCATGCTATTTAGGACAGTGAGTACAAGTGTCTGTCATGCAAAATCTCTCAGACTATTTGGAGCCCAACAGAAGATCAAAGTAATTCCACCCAAGCAGCAAATCCAAAAAGAGAAAGAGAAAACTGTGGTTTTTTTAGACTATGGAAGTCAGTACTTTTCAGAGCTTCTGGGAACTTTGCTCCCTCTACTTGGTCAACCTTGTTTGTTTCCACTTTTGATTGTTCTTTCTGTTGCCACACTCCCTTTCCAAGAAGTGCATGTTTAACCCCTGCCCTTCTTTAGGGATGGAAATCTATATAAATCCATAAGGTAGACTGATTCCCAACATCTTAAACATCGTCTTCCTTCACAGTGACAGCTGTCCTTCCAAGTCGTGAAAGGGTCTGTAGCACTTGAGTCTAGTAAATACACTTTTGGCATCTACTAATTCGATATTCTTTTCTGTTTCTGTCACTGCTATGTTACTTCACTGGATGAACATTCCCAGTTTTCCTCCCAAATCCCACCTGTCTTGTCTAGTTTAATTGTACGGTCTTTGGGGACGAACAGTGTCCTGCTCACGATGTACAACATCTGTCCTAACATGTCTGTTATCTCAGATGGAACTGTCATGTGGGGATAAAACATACATATTTTGTCTAGATAGGAAAACATTCTAAAGATACCAAATTGAACTACTCAATCCCTGGTTATTCCTCAGGATCACATTTATATAAATTATCTTCAGTTAGCACAGCTGTTTCATAATAACTTCTAATTCTACAAATTGAACTACTTAAGAAACATTTTTGCAAAAACACATTTCAGAGTCACGATTACCCCATATATACAATCATAGCATAAGAATTTACTGTCAGTTTGGCAAAGCAAATTCAAATAAATGTTTGTGTATATGGCATACAGTAATGATAAAAATGTACATAATATTTTAAAGTGCCTATGGATTATTTTGTCTATTTGTTTTACAGCTAACTTAGCTGTTGCTTTAGCAACAGGAAATCTTGTGCAGACAGCTCTCAGATCAGATAGAATGATTCCACTCAGTTCCAGTCTGATAGGTACAACATGATCACCATTTCTTTTGCTATTTGTAGGCCTATACAAATAGAACATTCATTTTGCTTTTGCTAATGATGTAAAAATGCATTACTCATTGTATGTAGGTTATTGCTTCAATCCCTCTTTCCCCTTCCCTGTGCACTGAAAGTCACAGTTCATGCCTTTTAAGGCTGGTGATATCTGAGTGC
>NW_010314145.1:17014-29263 GCF_000700745.2 Antrostomus carolinensis
TCATGTATCTTGTTTGGAATAATGATTTGGCACTAAATTATGACTAGTCAGTTGGTCTGAAATGTAATAGTCTGTCATTTCTTCACCTCAGTCATGTAACATGAATTTACTGGCTTACCATGTGCCATTAAGTCTCCCTGGGCTAATTATTCCAGTTCACACCATCTGCATCACTGCATCACTGAAGGTGCACAACTACTTCGAGTTGTTTTGTTTCTTTAATTATAAAGAAAATAATTCATAGGGGAAAAAAATAACTGTATTCCACTCCATCCCCCTCCCCCTACCTTCTCTGCCAGGGGAGTTCCTAAGCCTGTAGTGGTTCATCTCTCTAGTGACTCATAACAGATTTATCCTTGAAATGCTTATCCAGTTGTCCTTTGAATCCTTGAAACTACTGCATCCGCAATGTCCTTCAAAAGGAATCAGAAGGTCTGTTACCTGCTGCATGAAGAACCACCTCCTTTTGTTTATTTTGTACTTGGCTACCCATGGTATCATTTGGTGGAGGAGACCACAAGCAATTGATCCTTTCTCTCCACACCATCAGCACTGTGTAGCTGTCTACCGTAACCCCTGTTCTCTAGCATGAAGAAGGAATTTCTTGCTCTTTGGACCTTGTGTGCATCAGCAGACCCTACAACCTCCTTCCCCTTACCCTAGGCTCTGGCTGCTTGTGCAGCTGGCCACCTTCAACATGGTACAGGTATAACTTGGGATCAGGGTGTTGTGGAAAGACCAAGGGGAGAAAGAACCATGAGAGGACTCATCAGAGCCTCCTTCCTTCACTAGGAAGCTGAATACAAGCTCAGACCCTTGCCTTTGGGATTAGCATGGGTTACATAGTAGGGTCGTCTGTGCCCAGCCATGTCCTGTGATGGTCCTGACTTTGCCTTGCTGGCTTGATTTCCTGGCTTAACCTCGGACCTGCTGCCTTATCACTACAAACTTGCCTGATGATCATTAGACTGTGGCTGACCCTGGTCAATGTCACTAATCCTGCTTAGTTCTTCCATCTGCACCTTGTTGGAGAGGATATTGTCCTATTCTGTCTCCCTCTGGATCGTATTTACCTTTCGTCATGGAGCACCCCCCCCCACCCCGATGATCCCTGACACAGCCTGTTCAGTCATTGCTCTTACAAAAGCAGCCTTTGTTCAGCCTTGCTGCCACTCTGTGAGTCTCTTCAGGTTCTATCATTCCCTGCTTGGGATGAGAGAGCAGAGTCATGCAAAGGCTTCAACATGAGGGTAAACAATGGATTTATACAATAACATAATTGTTTTCTCTCTTGTTCTCAAGCCCTTTTCTAATAATTCTTAACTTTTTACTCACTTTTTGTTTTTTTTACAAAGGCTAAGCACAGAGTTAACATTTTCATACCCTTGTCACAGCCCAGCGATCTCACTCCTGAATGACAATGGTCAGCTTGTAGCCCATTTCTTTTTTCTTATGTGCTTATTTTCTTATGTGCTTTTTTTCTTATGTTTTTATTTGCCTATGCTGAAATTAATCTACCATTTTATTCCTCAGTCACTCAATCATTTAAATCCTTTCTGCAGTGCTCTGTGTTCAGCCTTTTCTCTTTCTGTCTTCATAAGAGCTGCAACTTCATATGAGCTGCAAACATTGGTCATTGCTTACCCTTTTTCCCAAGCAATTTAGGAACAGCATGGATCCCAGTATTTATGTGAAGCACTACAGTGACCTCCCACTGTGAAAAGTGATTCTGCACCTCCACTTCTCCCTACTCTTGGCAGTTCTTCTCTCCATGCCTGTTCCTTCTCCCTTATCCCATGGCTGCATAGTTTCTTTAGAAGACTTTGATGGTAGTTTCCTTTTGGAAATCCAAACAGACCATAATATCTGTGAAAAATTCCCCATTAATACATATATTCGCTTAATCTGGTGAAGTGGAGGAGTCTGACAAAGCCACATAGGGAAAAGGGGATACAGTCTGTAAAAGTGACATTTCTTATAGATCTGTAGAAGAGTCAAAGTTCTCATTCCAGCCCCAACACGGAAACTTAGCCTGTGGCGATTGCTCAATAGATGCCCCAAATTTGTAAATCCCTGTGCTCCCTTTTGATCTCACACATTTTTGTCAGAGATACATTTCAACCAAACTGCACATTGTTCAGCTTAAAGGCAAAATTCTGTGCCAATGTTTTGCTAGCAAAAGGAGTTTTAGTCAGGAATTTGACTAAATTATTACAGTAATTATACCTAGCCCTAAAAATCTGTTGATTCCATCAGAGTTAATGAATATCATAGAATCATAGAATAGTTTGGTTGGAAAAGACCATTGTGATCATCTAGTCCAACTGTAAACTTAACACTGCCAAGTCCAATATATGGGATACATAGCAGGAATCTTTTCTTGCAATTTTATAAACATCATTCCATTAAGAGTAGTTGCAGAGTAACTAGAAAAAAATTCAACTCATAATTTACTAAGTAATTTTATTGACTTTCTCTGGTTTTGGGAAAGTCTTCATAACATTGAAATGTGAACAAAATTATAGAGATGATGTTCAGGTTCTCCTTTTTATCACTGCTAGTAAAAAAACCAAACCAAACCAAACCAAACCAAACCAAACCCACCATAACAAAAAAGCAACAAAAACCCCCAAAACAACTAAAGGAAATTGGTTTATTTTCTCTGGGGTTTGTTTTTGGTTTTGTTTTTGGGTTTTTTTGCTTTTGCTTTTATTTTTATTATCTAACTTTCCCCCTGCTACCCCCTTCTCAAAAATATCAGCCAATAGGGATGATAATTTTATTAAGGGCTACAGATGCAAAGCCCTAAATATATGACAGTTGGTATAATGTGTGTGCTGCTATGAAGGTTTATAGAAAACTGACTCATAGCTGTAGAGAATAAAAGTTTAGCTTGATCTAACACAGAAACAAATTGATAAATTAGCTGTAAAACATAGAGTCATATGTCTAAAATATCTCTAACTCATGTCTGAATGTGTGTTTAGTGGAAAGAATTGTATAGAACCATAAAATAGAAAAACTGCCCTATGTAGCTATGTAGTTCTGTACAAGCATAGTTTTTTATAATCATGTTACAAACTCCTGTATTAGCTAGGATATGCCCATCTGAATACATTTTGCAGCATTGGACTTGTGTACTATATGCACTTGTGTTACTGTGAAGAAATGTTCATAGTAGTCAATGTCCTTAGGTACATAGGTAGCATCACCTCATCAATTTACCATTGGCAAAGGTAAGTTGTGAAATATCCAGAGAAGCCCTGATTTATCAAAGGTGGGATGTTACTCCTGAATGATATTTCTGAGTTTTTCAGCCTTATGACCCCCTAAAAAAGGTTAAAAAGTTTAAGCCTAAGCCTAAAGGTGGATGCTTAGCATCTTAGTGTTGAAATAGGATTTAAAAACATTTCTCATTGGAAATGGTGACTGAGCCTTCAAATGAAAAATACTCAGTGTGCAAGTGGAAAGGCTCAAGCACTGGAATGACAGGATGAAACTCTCTTCTGATGTCAATTTACAAAGTTCCACCGACTTTGAACCACAAAGCCACTCATAGATTTAAAAGTCTCAGGGTTATTTCAAGGTCAGACCCCACCTGCACCACAGCTGCACACTATCTGTGTGGCAACAATGTGTCCAGGCTTCCCTGACTCTGGGACGCCCACTAGTGATACCTCTTCGTTAAGCCCCTGTTGTAAATCTAAATGGGCCTTTCTAGCAAATATGCTATGCTAAAGTTCTCTGCACCACAATCACATGAACCTCCACACTGTCCAGTTTAAGACAACTGCCTTCTTTAATCCCTTGATTGAAGGGGATTGATTTTGATCTTACTGATTTGACTTTATGATGATTAGCTGGACGAACAGGTAGGAGAGGAGAAGGTAAAATGAGGAGATTTTTCCAGCCCACTGGCTTTAAAGTACATTCTGATCCCTGAAATGAAACCTGAATATTGCCTCACCATCGCATTCTCATGTTTGATCTCCCTGCACCATGATTTCCATTAGAAGAAAAGCTGGTCAAGAGTGCAGGTTGGGAACATGATAAGCAACCAAAGTCAGCAGGACTGTGGACTATACCTGGTCTGTAATTTACATATGTCCTCGGGAGTCAAGCCATCTCTCATTCCTGTGACTCTCCTGTTACAAACTTACACTGCTGATTCCAATGTTGAGATCTCCTTTTAAGCTTTGTATCATTCCTGATAGCATATGAAGACATTTTTTGGCATCTTCAGGTAAAGACCCTCCATCAGACATCTGTCACAGTTTCTGTGCCTTTTCTTGAAGTGCTGAGAGGTTTCCTACCTCCCAGATTTCCATGCCTGCCCCTTTTCTTGAGATACCAGGTAAGTACATCAATTCACACTTCATGGTACCATCTGTCAGTGAGAACTCTATGGAGAAAACAGGGCAAAAGCAAGTTCTTAATTTCTCATACCTTTGAGTTATCTGTGCATCTTATCTACAGGCATAGCTACATGTCCATTAGACTTTTCTCTTAGCCAATAGTGAACTTTGAAACTTTTATAAGACTGTCCCACAATACTCATAATAGAAGCTGTGAATAATAGACGGATACCCTGGGGAGTAAGACTGCAAAAAGGTTCCCCCCTCCAAGATCACTTCTGCACACAGTCTGTTATTTAAAAGTTAGATATGTGAAATAAGATGCCTTAGACCATGGAAGAAGAAAGTGTGGGTCTAGATTGTACTAATGGATTTGCCGTTTATGATCCTGGTAATGGACGTGCTTATGGTCCCTGGCCAATGTGTTTTCTACCCAGTTATGAAATACTGTGCTGGATATTTTAAGCTTTTAAGTGTCAGAATGCCAGTGAATCCATTTCAGCAAAAGATGCCAACCCTGAAAGACCAGCTTTGGAAGGATCATGTGTCATTTAACATTTTCAAACATCACTCTTGTCTACCTCTGAACCTTAAGGACTAAGGTTATGTCTGCTGCATAAGTGTTATTCTTCAGGTGTAAATAAACACCTGGATGAACCCAACTGCCTGTTTCAAATTCTTCTGTGGACTGAACAGACTACATGGAGGATAGTTTTCACAAACCCTGGCTTTCAGTATCAAGTTCCTCAATATAAATATAATGTTTTCGCTTAACTTGCCTAATTTGCCATATATCTTGAGACCAGCCCAAGCTCTCTGAGAGGCTAGGTTTGCCCAGTGACCTCTTCTTTTGCTACCTGGTGGTTTACTGGCAGACGACTTTATATGCATGGAGAGAGAAATGACAGAATCTGAGCTTGTCTAAGTAGTTCTATGTTATTGCTGAGGTAGGAAAGAGTTTGAGAAAATGAAACTTCTTCTGCAGAGGCAGTTAGAGAGTCCAGAAAAAAGTGAGAAGGCTATTGATTAAAATAAGTGCTGTTGAACACATTATCTTGTCTTCAAGGGACAGTGGTGGGAGCAGCAAGAGCAGGAACCTGTGTGTCTGCGGAGACAGCAGCAGGTGGGACATTCACATGTAGAATGATTCATGAAAAGGTGTCCTGCAACTTGTTGCTTCTGCTCCAGAGACATTCAGTTTCTTCTTCAGAGCCCTGAGTGCCTCTACACTCCTTTTGTTTGGCTGCTTGAGCTCAAGAACTAGAGAAAGCATAACAGGTGGCTTTGGATGTAAAATTATGTGAAGAAAGCTAAAAGCCTTAGTGTGGGCAGATGCTCCTTCCCACAGGAGCTACTTTTAAGCTGAGACTCTAGCTCTTGGCAACTATCTGAGAAGAAGTATGGATTGCCTTACAACCATGTCTGCTCCTGGGTGTGCACCTGCTGATGCAGACCCTGACCCTGATCCACAGATTGACTTCCCAGCTTCAGCTCAGACGTGCCTTGTCACTGTGGATTTGTCTGGTTGCTGATGAGCTGTGTCTGACCCTAATTACTGTCACCAGACCTGATCCTGAGCCTGATCTCCTGGCGTGACATCATTGTTTGCCCTCAGACCTGCAAGACTATTATGGATTTAGCCAATAATCTGGGCTACAGGCTGATCCTAATTACCCCTCCCAGCCTCTGCACTGCTGGGTATGGTGTTGTGCTTGGCCTCTTTCAGGAGCAGCTGGCCCATGCTGCTCCCTGACACTGCTCTTCATACTCAACCTTCCTTTTGTTTCCTAGTTTCATAAATTTTCTCAGAAAGGTTTGGCTTATGAATAGTGAAATGGCTTATTGACAGGTTGAAATAAAGCCTCATTGCTGTTCTCCCAGGCTTATCAGTCAGATCCTTGTGGTTGAAAGACTGACTGTTCTCTGGCTGGTGATGAGTTATTCAACATCCCTGAGGAGACGTGTCATGTACTATTACAGGCTCAGCCATGAACTATCTGCAAAGGGATTTCTGAAATTTGAGTTTTCCTAGACAAGACTGTCTAACAGTAATAAGCATGGGACATTGCTTCCAGGCACATTTGCAAATCTACTGGGCAATCCTGGCAACAATTATTTTCAAATCTTCTGGATATATTCATACCTGCATGTGCAATACTTCCAGAGAAGGAGGACACTGCAGAATTCATTGTTGGTTCAGCTGACAGTCCTTTTTGTAAGATCTTGGTGGTGCGACCAGACCAGCATATGTAAGGGCGAGGTGGATGTTGAATTTTTGAAGGAATCTATCAAATGGAGAGGCTTACCAGTACAGAGTAATGAGACACAGTCCTGTTTGTTATGTTGTTAGGATCATCTAGTTCCAATCCCCCTGCCATCAGCAGGGACACCTTCTACTAGATCAGGTTGCTCAAAGCCTCATCCAACCTGGTCTTAAACACTTCCAGGGAGGGGGCATCCACAGCTTCTCTGGACAACCTGTTCCACTGTCTGACCAACCTCACAGTGGAGAACTTCTTCCTAATATCTAATCTAAGCCTACCCTCTTTCAGCTTAAAGCCATTTCCCCTTGTTCTGTCACTACCTGCCCTTGTAAAAAGCCCATCCCCAGCTTTCTTGTAGGGCTCTTCAGGTACTGGAAGGCCGCTATAAGATCTCCCCAGAGCCTTCTTTTCTCCAGGCTGAACAGCCCCAACTCTCTCAGCCTGTCCTCACAGGAGAGGTGCTCCAGGCCTCGGATCTTCCTCATGGCCTCCTCTGGACTTGTTCTAATGGGTCCATGTCTTTCTTGTGTTGGGGGCCCCAGAACTGGACACAGACCTCGAGGTGAGGCCTCATGAGAGCAGAGTAGAGTGGGAGAATCACCTCCCTCGGCCTGCTGGCCACACTCCTCTTGATGCAGCCCAGGATATGGTTGGACTTCTGGGCTGTAAACATGCATTGCTGGCTCATGTTGAGCTTCTCTTCCACCACCAACCCCAAGACCTTCTCTTCAGAGCTGGTCTCAATCCGCTCATTGCCCAGCCTGTATCTGTCTCAATCCACTCATTGCCCAGCCTGTATTTCTGCTTGGGTTTGCCCTGACCCAGGTGCAGGACCTTGCATTTGACCATGTTGAACTTCATGAGGTTAGCACAGGCCCACCTCTCAAGCCTGTCAAGGTCCCTCTGGATGGCATCCCTTCCCTCCAGCATATCAACCGCACCACTCAGCCTGGTGTCATCAGCAAACTTGCTGAGGATGCACTCAATCTCACTGTGCATGTCACCAACAAAGATGTTGAACAGCACTGGCTCCAGTACCGACCCCTGATGGACTCTGCTCACCACTGGTTTCCACTCAGACATTGAGCTGTTGACCGCAACTCTTTGAGTGTGACCAACTAGCCAGTTCCTTAGCCACCGAGTGGTCCATTTATCAAAGCCACAGGTATCCAACTTGGAGACATGAATGTTGTGCGGGACAGTGTCAAACGCCTTGCACAAGCCCAGGTAGATGACATCAGTTGCTTTAGCGTTATCCACAAATGTTATAATCTCATCATAGAAGGCCACCAGATTGGTCAGGCACGATTTGTCCTTGGAGAAGCAATGCTGATTGTCACCAATAACCTTCTCATTTTCCATGTGCCTTAGCATAGTTTCAAGGAGTATCTGCTCCATGATCTTGCCTGGCACAGAGGTGAGACTGACAGGACTGTAGTTCCCCAGGTCTTCCTTATTTCCCTTTTAAAAAATGGGAAATGTTCCTTTCTGCTGACACATTCCTTTATCTTCACATAGGTTTTCTGTCATCTCCACCCAGGATACAGGTTTCTTCCTATCTTTTTCTGCCTGATCAGTGTTCCATGTTTTTACTTGATGTTACTCAAAATAGAGCTCAATTAAATCTAGGTACTGTTCATTTACTGTATTTGGCAGGATTCTTTCAGAATTACATTCATTGTAATACAGTCAGCTTTCGTTTGTCAGCTACAGTACAGAAGTTATTCTGGCAAAGTCCGCCACAGGAGCAGTGATAAGAAATAACAAACCATGTCAAACTCATACAGTAAAGGGTCTAATGAAATGTGACTTAAAAGAGTTTATATAGAATCTATTTTCACCTGGAGCTTGATGGGCTGACAGTAATGATTATACGTACTTGAGTGAAGAAAGGTTCCAAAGGGTATACCATTATTCCATCTTGCCATTTGTAATATGGTTGGAAGGGAGAAGAGATCACATATTTATGGATTTTCAAATAAAGTGAACAGTTACTTATTACCAGTTCAATCTTTTTCACCAAACAACTCATGATCTTCTGTGTAAAATTGAAATCTAATGTATTTGCAAAACAGAAGATTTTTGGTCACAGTGACTGCCAGGATCTGGACAATGCTATCTACATTTTAAGAATACTGCCTGCTAGTAATAAAGTTATATGCAAATTTGCATGCAAAAGAAGCTCATCTTTAAATATTTTTCCCTTTTAGACTCTGGAGCAGGCTTCTTACCTCAGTTTGCAGATAGTCAGGAGACTAACTGCAGAGAAAGATGTGGTTAAGACAGAGAAATGCCTCTCCCTGTCACGGCAGATGTTTGTTTGATTTCCAGTCCTCTCAATATGAGAGACAGAGAAGTCTGTGAAAGAGTACTTTATTTTGTGAGCCTCCAGACACAAGTTTCATAGCTGTAAACACAAAACTCCTACTAAGTAAGATCTATACCTATGATTTCAAAAGTGTAATCCTTTCTTCTCAACAGTATGTTCATTAATTCTTTTGAAAATGTTCAGGTTTTGTCATTTGCTTCCACTAAACCTTTTACTAATTCCAGTGGAACTTCTCATATTTGAGATGCACTATAAGTCTATAACATTATGGACTAGGTTCTGTCTTAGGTGATATGTTTATGTTAGGGCATAAGAGTTCCTTCACACAGGGTGAGAGAGAGTGTTTCAGGTCCCAGCACTAGTGTGCATGCTAGGTATCTTCTCGCTGTGGGAAATTTAGGAGCTGTCTCCTTTGAGAGTAAGTAAAGGCTAGCACACTTTCTGGGTTATATGTATGCAAGAGATATGGGGTAGATGTGGGAAGAAGGGTTTCTCCAGTTGCCAAGAGGACAGATTTGAAGAAACTGGAAAGTCTGAGAGATGAAGCCCAGAAGAGAGGCTCTTGAGCCCATCCTTTGCAAGATATGATAGAGACTCTGCTCTCTCTCTGCTGTGAGCAGCTGGATATATATGGTAGAAAGATGTGAATAACCTGTCGACTGAGAAGGAAAAGATCAGCTTCAAGCAGACAGGGGAGGAGCGATCACCTATGTCAGCACTAGTAATTGAAGGATACAGCAGAAACAGCAAATTCAATGTTTTGTTCACAGGAAGAGGCTTTGCCTCCTTCCCCACTCCCACCTTTTCTTCAGTTGCATATATATAATTTAATGGCTCCCATCTGATGGACATGCTCCTCCCAAAAAAAGCTGGCAAGCTGGTAGAATGTCTTCTGAAACTACTCACTACCATCCCCATGCTACACTAGGTGGAAGTTTCTACCATGGAGTGTGGCTTAAAGTTGTTATGTTGGGTTCTTATTTTTCCTGGAAAGAGTAAGGATTTTATTTTGGCTGAGGGCCAAGGCAACAGCACTTTCCATCCAGGACTTTTTTAAGAGAACAGTGAGAAAGAAACAATGACAGACCAAAACTACTCTGGCCTGTGCATGCTCCTTGTAACTCTTGATGGACTATCCAAATGAGCAGTCATGCAGGAGTAAATGAGGTTATGTGATCATTGACTTTCTTCCCAGATGAGTCTTTTTGTCTTTTTTTTTTTCTTTCAGTATTTCCTTTAGCCATCTGAGGAAAAATATTTTTTTTTATTTATTTTAAAAACATTTTTATTTTTGCATGACAAGTAATATTGTTAAGGGTTCACCACTATATTTTTAAAGAATTATACCTGTTACTTGATTATTTTTGCTATAAATCTCAGTGCCATATAGTAACTCATATCCCTGAAACTAGCATGTCATTATAGTGCTCTGATTTATCCACTGAACTTTTCACTGGGCTAGCTTTCTTTCACTGTAAATATCTGTTTGTTTCATGATATTACATGTTTGCCTGTCTGTGCTTTTGAGAGCCTATGGTAAAAACACCATGTCCTGGAATCACCTAGGCTGTTTCTTAACAGTGGGGCTGTAAATCAAAGACCAAAGAGATCTTTGGGGAAATTGTATTGCTACTGATGGTGGCATCAATTCTCTATAGATGTCTGTATCCACATCTTCCAGACTTTTCCACTCATAGATCAGAGACTTAAAAGCAGGATGATTACCTAGGCTGGGAATGAATTAGTGGGGAGAATGTATCCAGTCATAGCCCAGACCTTAAAAGGCCCAAAGCCAATATTATATCTTATCTTTTTCTACCTTGTTCCAGACTTTTCCATGATGAGGAATGTAGGGTAAAGTACAGGAAAAACTTCTTAAATCAGACCTCAGTGAGCAAAACACAACTTCAACCCTCTTTCGCTTCTGTTTTCATTTCTCATTTCTGTCTGCCAGCTTCAGCCTGCAACATTTCATTTAATCACCTGACCCCTCTCTTAGCTTAGAGGAAAAAGAAGCTAGAGTCCTTTACTTTTGGAGCATACTTTAGATTTAGGTCATACGCCATTTCAACTTTATTTAAAACCAGCAGGAAGCTAAAGGCCACACTTTCCTTCCTGACCTTCCACTGAAAAGACTGTTCTCCAGAGGACTTGGGAAAGGAAGGCAAAGTTGTTCAAGATATCTCTTGTTATCAGCCGAGCTATAATATTAAGCATGATGCTTCACAATAAATTGCTAAAACCTGGTAATTTATATATTTTAATCCTTCAATTATATTTCTAGTCAATTTGTCATTCTATATCTGTAATGTGTAAGAATATAAGCTCTATTTTCAGTTGACATTTCATAATTCACATGTGTGTGAACATCTGAAAGCCCAAAAGAAAAGAAAGAGATTAGAAAAACATTAAATGAAATTCCAGTGGACCTAAACTAATATTTATTCAGACTCCATGACCTTAACACTTTGTACAATGCCTTCCACTGTTATCTGTGCTCTGCACTTCACATTACAATCTGTAAGAGCCAGAGGATGAGCTTCAGTTTGCTTGTGGCAAATACTGGCATTGGGACAAGGTATATATCATATCTGGCTTATCAACAGGCAGCAGGCAGGGCCAGAATTGACACCTACAAATATTTCCCACAGTGTCAGGAAAAGCTTGATAACGTAAAAACAAGATGGTTTCAAATAAATACTGACAATCTTTCTCTGAGAAAATAAGCCATAGATTTTAAGTAGGTTTTCAGTAAGTTTCATCTAAGAAGTTGAAAGACAGTAAGCTCAAAACGTACAGACAGAATAACAGTGGAGCTAGCCAAATGTCTCTGCACCAGTGGTATAAGAGAACCTATTGCAGTTACTTATACTGGACATAAGTTACCAAAGTGGGCAAAAATAATTTGTAAACCAAAACACCCTACATGTCATTGAGAAAATATATTTAGTATTTAAGACTTCTTTGCAGGATATTACTTATATATTACACCATCTACAAGCCCCTTTTTTTCCATCTGAAATGGTTTCCATTAAAAAAAAAATAATCAACATTTTCCCACAGATGAAGCAGGTTGCAGCAACTCACTTCAATGAATTTTCCTATTGGGTTGAAAAGGAAAAATGTTTCTGCATCTTGCAGCTTCCAGATTAGTACTTTTGGTAATTGCTGATAGGGTCAAATTTGTGGATTTCTTACTGAAAAAACACTAATATATGTTCCCTGAATATCTGTTCCATTCTTTACTGATGTTTAGTTTATTTTCCCTGCATTAAACATAAAACCTTAACATTGCATATTT
>NW_010314146.1:0-6395 GCF_000700745.2 Antrostomus carolinensis
CATATCATATCATATCATATCATATTATTATTTATATTATCATTATTATTCCAATTATTATTCCTATTATTATTATTATTTCCAATAATAATGTTGCTGATTTTCTTAGCACTTTAAGTAGAGCAGAAATTAAGGGGACTGCTGTTCATTCCTTTGTATTGGTCCAAAAATCGCTGCAGAGTTGTGGCAGTGAAGACAGTTTGATGATTCACTGGTGATTCAGAAGGAAGGTGGCCCTTGCTCTGCTTTTGTTAGCAACGCTGTGGGTTAGGAACCACAGTGCAGTGCCCAACAGTGTCTTCCTGAAATAAATAAAGAGCTGTGGAGGAGACAATCGGGCTCTTTGGTTTCATACAGGGTGTAAAACCACAACCACAGCACATCTGCCCATCTGCAAACCGTCCTGTTCTCTGGGGCCAAGGGGCAACCTTGGGTTGGTTTTTGCCATCAAAGCCCAAATCATGTAAAGAATCTCCTCTGTGAAATTCTGGGGTTAATTATGATTTCACTTTGAGGCACGAGTCGCATGGCTGCTTCTGGAATAGTTCTTACCTGAGAGGATCCATTCTGGATAACATGCTGTGAAGGCCACCACATAGATTAACACCTATTTGCATCTCAATAGATCACTTACCTGTCCTGGTCATAGCTGGTGTCTACCAGACCCAGATGGACTTCTGCAAGCCAAGGATCTACTCCTCTGTGGGAGTAGACAAGCCCATGCGTGTGATATAATGTAAAGAGAGTTACCATGATGTCCCCTGTGAAAGGAATTTTAAATGCAATAAAACTCTGTGTGGATGACCTTACCAAATACCACTGGAAGTCCCATCTTGGAAACATAAAGCTGTTGTGCTATTGCTGGTGCAATATTCAGAACAAAATGTTTCTGTCCAGGTTAAAATATATATATAAAAAAATGGAGCTTCAATTCTTTGAGTGCTCAATTGTTTTGACCTTCTAAGGTTGCTGGCCTGAAAATGTATTGATTTGAAAAGCTGATGAATTAGGTTACCCACATCTACCCTGTAACTTGAACAACCATTTATCCATGAAAAATTGCAAGGCAGAAGTTTTAATTGGTGCTGCACACTTCTGAAGTGACCTTGGATATGTGATAGCTGAGGAAGTCAAATGGACCCATGACAGGGACAGCATTTCTTGGCTCATTGTGCAGCCTTATGAGTGTGCTTGAGCATTTTATTGTCTCTTGGTTGCATGGACTCAACAGCTTCCTAACTGTGCCCAAATAATGTACACTGCAAGTCTGGTCAGGCTTAGAAATATACAGTGAGGTACGTTGTATGCTTGAGTTTCTCCAACTTTAGGTCAGTTTGGTCCCTTGGGTGAAGGAGTAGAACATTCGGGCTGCTCTTAAACTACATGAATTATGAGTCCTACAAGAATCAGCAATAGTGACCAGAGATCAACCAAACTCACAAGACTCCTATTTACATGTTTCTCAGGCTGAGAAACAGGTTTCCCATTCCCTCAAATGTCTTTCTCTCATCTGGGCAAAATAGGTGATGTGGGCTCCTGAGAATGAAACTCTTCAGCCCAGATGGTGGGAGTTTGGCAAAGCAAAATGGTGTGTTGTGATGGGAAGAGTTGGGTGGAGTTAATTGTAGGTGTTGCTGTGAGGCTACGATAAATGCAATCGATGATGAGTTGTTTGTTTGTTAAAAAACAGATCTAGACAGTCTGGTCAACCTATGCAATATCTTATTGTCCTGATGGTCCTCATGATGTTGTTGAACTGAGGTAGGAAATTAATCCCAATGATGAGTTGTTTGTTTGTTAGAAAACAGATCTAGACAGTCTGGTCAACCTATACAATATCTTATTGTCCTGATGGTCCTCGTGATGTTGTTGAACTGAGGTAGGAAATTAATCTTTACCCAGTGAGATGTCTGTAAATACCTAAGACTTGATTAAGCCTTTTTTTTAAAAAAAACCCAAACAAACAATCTGTCAATGTGTCAATTTTTTGGTGCTTAAGTAGAACAATTTATTGTTTGATTTTCATTTTCTCAGCATCATTGCTTGTGCCATGGGCATGAAACGTTACGTGGAGGCTAACATCTCTCTGAAGTCTCACACCACGGTCAAGTACTTCATGAAGATGTGGAGCAGCGTTAGTGATACTCTCATCTTCATCTTTCTTGGAGTTTCCACCATTGGAGAAAATCATGAGTGGAACTGGCCATACATTTGCTTCACTGTCATTTTCTGTCTCATTTGGAGAGCACTAGGTATGGTGAAATTCCAGATTGATTGATTTGTTCATGGGAGTAAAAAAAAAATGTGATTCCATTAAATGAGAGAATGCTCCTGCCCCCACCATCATCCTTTCCTGCTCCCTCTGTACGTGTGGTTAGCACAGATATGAACACAAGGACACTCCAGCTGATGCTCCCCTTCCTCCTCCATCACTGAAGTCTGGTGCAAAATCACGTCTGGGGTCTTACTGCAATTTCCTGCTCTGTACACTCGCCATAGGCAGCACTGGTCTGAGAAATTCTCATGACATCTATTTTATTGATACCTCTGTCTTAGACCCTCCTTTGATTACCATGATCTCCTCTTCCATTTCAGTGTATCTTAGTCCCTTGGTACCTTCGTGGTATGAGGGAGGTTGTAAGTAGGTAGCTTGGGATCAAAGAGCCGTGTAAAAGCACGGAACCTCTGATGGCATGTTCTGAATTGCAGAGATTTAGGGGATTTAATTCATAACAAGTTTGTGTACAGCAACATCCTTCAATGGTAAGCTGGAGGAACCTTCAAACAGCCAACCCTGGAGATGCTACTCTGCTTTAGCCAACTTACTTCTGGGTAGATGAGAATCGGGACCTAAAATGGAGGCAAAAGGCAAAAAATGTGAGGGTGCTTCTGCTCCTACTCAAGAACTTCAGATAAGGACTGGGAATGACAGAATTTCACAGAATCGGGGGATTGCTGAGGTTGACAGGGACCTCTTGAAACCATCTGGTCCAACCCCCTGCTCAAGCAGGGTCAACTAAGGCAGCATGTCCAGATAACTTTTGATTATTTCCATGGATGGAGACTCTACAACCTCCCTGGGAAACCTATTGCAGTGTTTGACCCACCTCACAGTAAAAAAGTGACCAAGACTTGGTGATTAGAGGAGGAAGAGGGTTATGCATGAAAACACTTTCCTGGTAATTGTGGCTAAAGATAATTTTGAGATCAGTTCCAATGAAAACCTGAGTCCTAGTCCCAGAATAGTCTGGGATTCCATTTTTGTGCATTGTGAATGACCAGAAAAATAGCTGCAGTGTTTTACCCTTGTCCCCAGTTGTATCTTGTGTTGATTTGGTGTTCAGAGAAGCTGGTTCTCTGTTGCCTCTTCCAGCATGAAGTTCACTCCAACCGTTCTGAGTGCAGAGTGCCTACCTTCTCATTTATGGATGTGTTTCTATATTAACTATATGTCCAAATATAATGGAGCACACATTTTGGGAAAGAATCTGAGAGCTAAAAAACATTCAACAGGATTTACGTTTACAAACCACTACGTCAAATGGAGTAAACTCCAATTTGATTGTAGGGGGCCTACAAGAAAGCTGGGGAGAGACTTTTCCTAAGGGCAGTTAATGACAAAACAAGGGGAAATGGGTTTAAGCTGAAAGAGGGGAGGTTTAGATGAGATATTAGGAAGAAGTTCTTCACTGTGAGGGTGGTCAGACAGTGTCCCAGGTTGCCCAGAGAAGCTGTGGCTGCTCCTCCCTGGAAGTGTTGAAGGCCAGGCTGGATGAGGCTTTGAGCAACCTGGTCTAGTGGAAGGTGTCCCTGCTGCTGGCAGGGGGGTTGGGACTGGATGATCTTTAAGGTCCCTTCCAGCCCAAACCATTCTATGATTCTATGATAGACACTTGAAGAAATTGCTTAAATAGGATAAGCTGTGGTTAGCAAGACACAGCAGAATGGGCTTTAGTAGCTGTTCACACATGCCAGGTGGAGGCTACAAAGATGATTAACTGAATTGCTTAGATTATAAATTGATTCTCACCAATTAGAATCAATAAATTAATATTTCCGTTCTCAGAATCTGGCTCAGTATCATTATACCAGGTGATGTAAAATTCCAGCTGGCACATGACCATAGAATTGCCATCAAAATTTTAAGTACCATCAAAATAAATGCACCGATATCTCCTACGCTGCCAGTTGTTACTGTTTGATCAGTTTTAGCTGATGTTTAATGGTGATTCACCGGGTAAATGGTATGTTCTGGGGATCCGTGGTCATGGGAGTGGGAAGACACTAAAATCCCCGGCAGAGTTTAGGGTCCAGGTAAATGGTATGTTCTGTGGTCATGGGAGTGGGATGACACTAAAATCCCCGGCAGAGTTTAGGGTCCTTCTGAAGAAAACTCTGGTTTTCCAGCTGGATGGTGATAAACACAAGGCTGAATTAAAAAAAAACCCAAGAGAATTTGCTACAAGATGACTTATCTAAAATTTTATAGTCGTACAAAACCCCCAGAACTGTGACCAGTCAATGGTGTTTGTGACCCCCCAAATCAGAAATGTGTCAGGGATTAATTTTTATGTGGACAAATTGAATGCAAACCTGTTGGACCAGGCTAGAAGAAAAACCCTTCTGCAGTGGCATATTGGGAATATCCCACCTTGGGCCCTTGTGATTGGTGTTTACCAATTCAGTGCTGTTTTACTGTAAAATATATCCTACAACTACCAGTTTTATTGAATTTCTCTTTTTGTTTGATGTGCTCTTATCTTCTTTCCTGCTTTTCAGGGGTTCTTGTGCTGACTTTCTTTGTGAACAGATTTCACGTGAACACCATCACCAGCAAAGACCAATTCATTATAGCGTACGGGGGTCTGCGAGGAGCCATCTGTTTCTCTTTAGTTTTCCTGCTTCCTGACTTTCACAGAAAGAAGCTCTTCATTGCAGCAACAACTGTGGTCATCCTCTTCACCGTGTTCGTACAGGTATAAAAGCTCTCGGTACAAAAGGATATCATCAGCAGGTGTAGTGGGCATCATCTTTTTTTCCAGACAAATAACCATTAGATGGGTACAAGGATTTACCAGTCATTAAAACTTCTCCTCCATCAAGCAGTTAGACACAAGAAAATTTTAAATTATTCTTGATAGAGGCAGAAGGTCTGAGAATGTTTCACACGTTCTTGAGGTTGACCAGCAGTTGTTGACTTACAACATGTGCTGCAGCATTTTCCTTGATAACATGTCCCATCTTTAGTCCATCTTTATTTGGGTAGCAGTGGTGGAAATTGTGAAGAACGATACGCTAGCATAGTTTTTTTTCTCTCTGAAGTAGTACTGTTACGTGTTTTATGTGAGGGCAAAGCCAACAAGAATCAACCTCTACAACTAGTTTGGTGTTGGAGCAAGGTAAGAACCACTTGTGGTTGTAGACCTTGTCATGAAATGCAATGCTACCTGAGCCATGCAGCAATGAAGGTCAGTTTTCCTTATCCCAAAGGTGAGAAGATACTGGAGATGCTCCAAACTCTCTGAACATGGGCAGCAAGAATTTTAAAAGAGGTTTATGGTTTAGTCAGCTCAGTTTTTAGTTCACAAGTGGGACAATGTAAAGGGCCCTAATTGTAAAGGAGTGATTTTTAACATTTTCTGAGAATTAATTCCACTTTATTGGGGCATCCAACAGCTGAAGCAACAACCACCATTAGTTGTTTCTCAAAATATTTTGTATATATTTGTTTGAGATGTTTTCATATTCATGCAGCAGAGCAGCTGCAGTTATTTGATGACGACGCAGCAGGAAGGGGATTGCTTTCACTCTCCCACTGCAAGAAAAAAATTGCATGTGTTACTTTTAATAAGAGCAAGGAAAATCAGAAGCAAATAAAAAAGTCCTGGCACATTTGATTTATTTGCCTCTGTTCTAAAAGAAAAATTAGAGGCAAATCAATCAAATGTGCCCCGTTGCTTCCTGCTTTCTCTTTCTGCCCTTGTGATTCTTGGGTTGTTTCCTACCCAGTGGAAAAATCTTCTGCAAGCGAGTGCACCCTGCCCACATCACATGGTGGCTGTGGACATGTCAACTCCCCACTGCCAGGGGAGGAAAGGGAGGTGGATCCTCACAGCACTGGTTGCTCTGAGGTACTGGGTTTAAAGTACCAATGTACCTTTCCTTTTCTCTTTTTTTTCTCCTTTTCCCTCCTTTTTTCCCCTTTAAAAATATTTTTTATCTTTTTTCCCCCCATTTTGTCTTTTTTCTTTTTTTAGTTTCTCTTTTATCTTTTCTTCTTTTTTCCTCTTTTTTCTCTTTTCTCCTCTTTCCTCCTCTTTTTTCCCTTTCCTCCTCTTTTTTCCCTTTCCTCCTCTTTTTTCTCTTCCCCCTCTTTTTTTTCTTTCCTCCTCTTT
>NW_010314147.1:0-3935 GCF_000700745.2 Antrostomus carolinensis
GTATATATATATATGTATATAGTATAATTACAATGTTCCCCAAAGGAAGCACAGGAGAAGAAATCAATGTAAATTCCTATGTCTTTGTTTAAGCAACAATGCCAGTTTTCTTGCTCTAGGTTGCCATGTGGGCAATTCTGGAGTAATTCATAGAAGCCTCCAGAGTCAGTTTGGATTGATGACTCTGTGGGAAAAAAACTTGTCTGTAGCCTTGGCTTTCCAGGGCTGTGCAATGCCCTTAAGGGTTTGAAGAGGATGACACCTGAAGTCCCAAAAGGCCGTGAAATGTATGGAACCCTCCAGGATCTGAAGTCCATACTTTCTTCACATTCTCAGCTGTGGGCATATTGGAGATAACCCTCCATACTCTGCTGTGCTCCATCTCTCCGACGCACTGCACAGGCTAAAATTTATGGGCCACTTGCAAGCCCAGCTCCATGTAGAGACATCAGTGGTTAATAAAGAGATTAAAAAGTATGGTGATGACATCTACCAGTGAAGAAGTAATCTAATCCAAAAGGTGATAAAGATGAATAAAACATAGAATCTGTTTTAAAGTGTTTTGAAGTTCCTCGCTAGTTTTCTGCATAGCTATTATTAGGTTGTAATTTCCTGCAGATAACCTGGTGGGTGTAGAGCTTGAGGAATGAGCCGGAAGAGGAGAGGAGTAATGCCTTTGTGAATTTCTTTTTAAGATGCATACCATGAATATGGGAGATCTGGAAGAGAACATAGACATGGTTAAAAAAAAGTTGATAAAATAGATGACCAAGGTTTGGGAGAGTGGTGGAGAGCTGACACAGTTAAGAAATGGGGAAATACAGAAATGCAGCATTAAAATATTGTGAAAGTGAGGACAAGCTGGAATGAGAAACAGTGGAAAAGTCCATTTCCTTCTGCTCAGTCACTGTTCTTCAGACATGATCTGGCAGGAACTATAGCTACCTCTACTGCTCAGCTGGTCTGCAGAGGTTAACCACAAGGGAAGCAGCTGTTGTACTGCTGTTATCATAAGAACATCTGTCCATTTGAGAGAGTGGCACTGAAACCAAAAAATCTGTTCAGAGAGGTTACTGGTCAGCTACTACAGACTTCAGAAGTGGTTGTTCTGGGGGCTGGTTACTAATGTAACAGATTGTCATGAGCAGTGTCTAGAAATCCACACTATCCTGGCAATAAAAACTTTCATCTCATGGTAATTAACTTCCAGTCACTACTGCACTGGGTTTGTATCATAAGGCTGCAGAAAAAAAGGGAGACATTTCCCATGTACTGAAGGAAAAAACTCCTCACTGATGCAGGAGGTGAAATTCCTCTTATGATTTTTCTCTCTCTCAAAGTCTTTCTAGAATACTTCAAGGCAGTAGGAGATTCACATCTCACAAGATGTGCTGCACAAAGGCCACACGGATTCCTGGTACTGTTGTGCAGTTCTGAAATCTCTTTGATAAGTCTTTGGCTTCCTGAAGAAGTATTTCTGTCCTTTGTTGCTGCCACAACGGGTGTTCACTTCTGATCGTAAAATCTACACACCTATTAACACGGCCTCAGGATTTATTTTCAGGGTCTCTTTTCCTCCTTTCCTAATAAAGTCCGTTTGCATGTTCAGATCTTGAATCTCTGGAAGAGCTCTGCAAACAGCTTTGTTAAAAAGGGACCGGTGTGATGGAGATAAGCCCCATCTTACATTCACTCAGCACAGGAAAAGACTTATGTGCTGAGTGGGGTCCCATCTGTACACAGATCAGAGCAGCATGACTCACTGAGCCATTGATCTCCTTAAATTAGAAATCTTTCATGTGTCCATATGATGATAACTTGGAACTTACTTTATCATCTGGCGAAATTAATTTTGTGCAAACCTGAAAGGTCAAGCAGTGGCAACATTAGGAAGGAAAAAATAACTTTCTGCATAAGAAATCAGGGTCATACCATTGTCTGGTATAAATTGGCATAGCTCCATTGAGGTAGATTTCTTATTAACAGAAGAACTGGTCCTTGCATTCCCCTCAGAAATCACGTATAAGATCATATCACTGCAGTAAACCCCAAACAATTGCAGAACACTGAAACGTCTGCAGCTTGGAGGAGCCAGGGGTTAAAATGAAAGTTCCCTTTGTTACGCAGAAGTTACTGTTTTCTTTGCTGAGGAAATGTCTTACTATCTACAGTTATCTGCTTGAACTTCCATCTCATACTGTTAAGAACCACTAAGAAGTCCTTTTTCTAATGGAAGTCCTGGGCTTATGTCATAGTGTAGGTGTCCCTAATAAAAGCAAGAGGTGTTTGCTGCAGCCTTCTCAGAACTGCCCCTTGTGACAGATCATTTGTGCCCGGCAGGTCAATGTAGGTTGGTCCCACATATCTTCACTTACAAAATGAGAATATTTTCCTACTTCAGTGAATGCACTGTTGATTGACAGGCTTGTTCTAAACATAAATTATAACAAGGAATCACACGTGTAGAAGAGGAAGAGAAAGTGTATTTGGTAATACAGAGTAATTGGATAATGGTGTGTTGTGTCTATGACCAAAGTAACGTGGTTTCATGGAATCACAGAATGTGAGGGATTGGAAGAGACCTTGAAAGATCATCTAGTCCAATCACCCAAATTCTTTTTCTTGAAGAACTAAGCAAAGATGACAGGAAATGGAGTTAATCTTCCTGGCCTGTGAACTGGCTACATTCCCTAGGCTGCAGTTTCTGTTAACTGGCTTCATACAAAAGTACCTTTGCTGTGTTGGCATCATGTGGGTCAATGCAATGACCATTCCTCTAGCTGATGTGAGGAAGCAGGCCGCCCTAAACTGTGGGTGTAATCCCTTAGCTTTGTCCTCAGGTTGCTCTTGATTATTTGTATAATGGAGCCCTTTTAATTTAATTTTACCAGAATTTAATTTCTGGGTTTGCAAGCAAGAGTGAATTTTAATGACATGCAACTTGATTAATATTTGAGGTTTGGGCAAGATCTCTCTGTCATGGCTGAAGAGTAGGCTGTTTCCTCACAAAGATTTTATTAGGACTTGGAATACGTCTCTAAATGTAGAGTCCTGAAATATCGCTTCATGGAGCCAGTTTAATACCGTTGAGACTCGCCTGAACTTTGGTGCAATAGCTGTGGTTTTACATGAATGTGAAGTACAACACAACCAAGCTCCTGTACTGATCGTTGTACCAAGTTCCACTGCAGTCAGACCAGGGTAAAAGTTTTCTAAAAAAATGATGAATTAGGTCCATAATGTTGTAATTAAAAATGGAAAAAGCTTTCTGTTAGGATTTCCTTTACTTACTGAATTGTAACCCACTAGCTAATTCATCATTCCCAGAAGGACAGAAAGTATATGCTGGTTTTGACTGCAGTCTTTATGTTCTAGCTGAAATGCTTTACCCTAAATTCTGTTAGATGATGTTTGAAGTTAACAACCAGATAAAAACAACTAAATCAGAACTACCCCCTAAAGAGGGGTATATGACTCAGATGTTGCTTAGTCTGGATCCTCATTCTTCAGGCAATATCACAGAAATGTCCATTCGTTTGCCTTACGAGAGGTGTAAAAGGGCTTCATAAAACAATTGTGGCACATGGGTCCATGGTATTCATATCCATGGCTCCAGTGCAGTCTGTGCAGGAAGATGGAGTAATCTGTAAGCGTAGGTACTGAATGCCCATCTGCTGTGAGTCAAAATTTATGTTCTAAACAACATCCATATTTCTGGTTACTTATGCTCATTTTGTTTGTTGTTTGACAATGTAGATGTCTGTAGAATTTTCATATAGGTTCCTATTGATAAAATTTAAATGGCTCAGTTTAATCTCTGTTCCTCTTCAGTATTCAAAGAACTGTATATATATTATACAAAATATGCTTCTGAATAGTGACTTCTTGTTCAACTCTTAATTGAATGGAAACCATGAGAACCTGTCAAGCAGGAA